>NC_132879.1:57059704-57082204 GCF_030463535.1 Salminus brasiliensis | reverse complement strand
AGTCTAGCTCAGGATGGTGTATGAGTGTGTCTGTGTGTGAGTGTGTTGTTGTAAGAAAAAAGAAAGCGAGACAGAGGGAGTGTGTATGTATACAGATTGCCAGTATGTGTGTTTCTGGGCACAGATCCATCTCAGGTTCCCTTGTTTCTCATGCTTGAGATCCAGTGGAAGGAGCTGCCAAGCATCAGCGTTAATGCCTAGTGCATGCCAGCTTTTAATAGACAGGTTTTAGAACGGCACACTCAGGGATACAGCCGGAGCGAGTGCAGACACTAAAGACGGATGTCTTTTACATCAGTTACTCCTCACATTACACACTGAAGTATACCTGATGAGTGCTTTTACGCTGCAGGTTAAGTTTAGGGGTGTATTTCTACAAGTATTTTCAGTTTCTAGATGGAACCAGTAGAAAGTGTTTGGGGGAGTGGTGGTGCTGAAGGAGCTGCCCACTGCCCCCCCCCCCCAAAGAACACATGTGGTCAATTGGCACAGATAAATTGTCCCTAGGTGTGTGTAGATGGCTGTGTGTGTTATCCTGTGATGCTCTGTCCAGGAATGTTTAGATGTCCCACTTTGATCCAAGAATTGCTGGTTCGACCCCCGGGTCATGCTGCATGCTATCAGCAGCCAGAGTCAGAGTGGGCACAACTGGCCTTGCTCTCACTTAGGGGTGGCTTGTTGGCACTTCCTCCCCACATCACTCAGCACAGGTGTCTGTTAGCTGCTGTATCAGCGCTTGGGAGCTGCACTTTCCTCCAAGCATGTTGGCTAATTAACATTAACATTAGTATTAGCATTACCTACTATTGAGTAGCCCCCCTTGGGCTACCAGGACAGATTTGACCATTCAAATGGGGCAGGAACTCCACAAGTCCTCTGAATGTGTCCTGCTGTGGTATCTGGCACCAAGACTAATCCTGGCCCAGACAGGATGTGTTGGCTGTAGTAGCAGTAGTAGTAGTAGTAGTAGTAGTAGTAGTAGTAAGTCAGTGTCACTGCAGGGCTAAGAATGACTGACCCACCACCCAAAATACACCACCCAAGGTAACAGTAGCAGTAATAGCAGTAGTAATAGTAGTAGGAGTAGCAGTAGTAGTAGGAGTAGTAATAGTAGTAGCAGTAGCAGTAGTAGTAGGAGTAGCAGTAGTAGTAGGAGTAGTAATAGTAGTAGCAGTAGCAGTAGTAGTAGTAGTAGCAGTAGGAGTAGTAGCAGTAGTAGTAGTAGTAGTAGTAGCAGTAGTAGTAATAGTAGTAGTAGTAGTAGTAGTAGCAGTAGTAGTAGCAGTAGTAGTAATAGTAGTAGTAGTAGTAGTAGTAGCAGTAGCAGTAGTAGCAGTAGTAGTAGTAGTAGTAGTAGCAGTAGTAGCAGTAGGAGTAGTAGTAATAGTAGTAATAATAGTAGTAATAGTAGTAATAGCAGTAGTGTATATATATATATATATATATATTCAAATGAATTCTGTTTTTTACTCAATAAAAGTCAGGCAACTGGCTTCCCAGCATATTAAAAATTAATTTTTAGAGTAAGTTCAGAGTGTGCAAGTCTTCTGTGATGGAATGTGGAATAAACCACGACTGATGCGAGTAGTTTTCAGGCAGACTTCGCTTTTACTGTTGAGAAAACAACAGAGAGAGGAAACAGAGAGAGATAGAGAGAGAGGGTTGGTTCCAGCTGAATTACCTCTCAGTAATAAAACCCAGGTGTTCCTCGATGCTATATTTGAATAAACACTCATTACCACTATCTTATTTGTGATTGCTCATTGCGTTTTTCTCTCCTCCCCAGAGAATAAAGTGATTCATATGCAATTGCAGGCACCTTCATTTTAATGGCAGATTTGCCAGCAGGGTGAGCCTTCTCTCAACCCCCCCCCCCTTCCCCCCCCCCTTCCCCCCACCTTTCAGGCTGCAGCTCTAAAGCAGGAGCCAGGCTCAGTTTACCAGGACCCACAGAACAGCCCCAATCACCTCAGCTTATCCCGTCAAATCTGGGTTTAGACAGCTTACCAGGTGGAACCATTCAAATGAGCTAAAGCATGAGCCAGAGGGAGCACACGGTTTAAGAGTATATGAGAGAGGTGGGAAGAGACAGAGAGAGCGGTGGAGAGAGAGAGTGGTGGAGAGAGAGATATGCCATTACCCCCTATTAGCATGAAGTCCATTTAACTTATTCAAGTCATTTCTAAATCAGAGCGCATCAGCAGCCGCTGTTCTCCTCCGCACAGCTCCTGACTGAGAGGAGATGATGGGGAAGGTCTTTGATTTTCCACAGCATTATCTTTGGAAATGGTAATTTCATCAGGTTAGACAGCCTGCCAGCAAGCGACAGGACTGAGAGATTTCAGGTGAGAGAGAGTGTGTGTGTGTGTGTGTGTGTGTGTGTGTGTGTAGGAGAGTTTGTCATAGTTTAAACTAACTGTCTCACTGAATTCTGCATTTTAGAAATCCCCTGCAGTACCCTGACGATATCCTGCTAGTGCCACAGCTAGGCCACCTTTACCTTTGTCAGAATTAATAACAGCACAGAAACAACTAGCTGGATCAGTACCAGCACCTACATGGATCAGCCATAGCATTAGCACATTAGCATTGACAGATGATTTAAAAAACAGTGACATCAGGCCAGCAGGTGAACAGTGGTCAGGTCTTGAAGATGATGTTGGTGTTAAAAGCGGGAAAATGTTCAAGCATGATAATCTGAGGCACTTTGACAAGAATAACCAAACTGTGATGTGCTAGAACATCTCCAAAACATCAGGCAGGTCAGTATCTACAAAAAAACGAATGCTCCAGTAAAGGGCAATCAATGGTCATGGGCACCTAAGGCTCATTGATACGATCCATACAAGTCCCAGCTCTCAACTTAAAGGACTTACAGGATCTGCTGCTAACGTCTTGGTGTTCTGGAGACCACCAGACACATTGAGAAGTCCATGTCAGTCTCAATTGGTCAATTGATTCGTTGTGGTGGCTCAAGGGGGACCTTGGATGTTATGGCTGGATTTTTACTGGTCTACATTCGATACGCTCTGTTTCATAGGCTTTGTTATTGCTGTAGAGCAAGGTGGTTGTTATGGTAAGGCAGGTGTTTTTAAGACTATGTAGCCAAGTGGTTACTATGGTTACTGGTGGATTTGTGTTATTGTAACATAGGAAGAATGCGACCATTCATTCTTATGGGAGAAAATCAGTAGAAAAATCCATTGCTTTGCAGAAAACATAGTCTGATTAAGAAGCTGTACACAAGCCTGAATCACACAATTAGGCCGATCGATCTGTAGTTGGGATGTAAAAATCAAATGGCAATATAGCAACCATAATTGTGTACAATCCTAACAGGAATACAGGTATATTACATTCTGTGAAGAGACATCCTTGCATTGCTGTCATGAATTATTGCTAAAATACTAGTAGATGTAAAGGCCTACAATCGCTACAATCAAAGCAGCGCCCTGAAAAGTTGGAGACCCCGTAGTGAACCCAGAACCCTGTGATCAATAATCCAGCATTCTGTTCCTTATCCATTAGTCCACTGGGGCTCAAAGTGTGACCACACCTCCAGATGAAACCGCACCCTGAACACAGCATTTCAGGACTCCTCAGTATCCTGACCGAGCACTGGAGGGTCCTGTACAATGAGTATATTCAATCATATTAAGTATTACATTGAGGGGATGCTTTAGGAGTAACCCCCAGATAACAGTAATTGAACCCATGAAGTGTCTTCTTTTGTGAGGCTACATGCTCCTTCCCTCCCTAATACTCTGATTATACCATCAGAGCGAGTGCCTCTTAATCAGCTGTTCAGCTCGGTGATGATTGGGGGTTTTTAATCACAGAAAAGAGGCCTTGAGTCTGTGGCGTCCGCAGAGAGTGAAAGCTGCTGATTATAGTGAGCAGTGATCTTTCGCTGAGATGCAGGATCTCACACCGGTGCGTCCACATGGTTTCTTGGTTTCTTCCTCTCCATTTGCGAATGCATCAGAATAGCCGTACTCCAGGTTTTATCTAACCGCTACCAGGCTGGAGTGACCGTATGCCCTCATTTTCCTGGACTTGTCCTCGTTTAGGGGGGTGAAACTTCTTTAGAAGGGGTGTCCATAAATATTTGGACACATAGTATACTGTATTTGGAAATTCAACTTTCCAGTCCAGGTGTATCTGGTCATGTAAAATAAACTGGTGTGTGTTCAAAACACCCAAGTAAAGCTATTCCAGAAACCATGGCATCATGTACAGGACCTGGCTGCATGGGGTTATGGCATCTCTGCTTTCAGGCATGGAATTACTTGTGAATTTAGGGTATGAGCATCTGTGAGGCATCTACAATGGTTACCATCCAGGTAAAGTGCTACTAAAATCAGTATAGCAGTCTAACCCTAACCTTAGCTTTAACCTCAACCGAAGAACTAAGCCTAATCCTGACACTGCAGATAGTCATCCAACTAAGCTTCTCCAGGTTTTTGTAGATACACTGTAGCTAAGAGCTCAATCATCATTAAGTGTGAGTGAGAATAGTGGGAGTTTCTTTGCTGAACCGTCGCTTTAATGCCTATGCAAACTTTTCTACAAGTGTTAAAAAGAAAAGGAAAAAAAAAGCTGGGGTTGGGAGATGGGGCCGGCTGGTGGAGAGCAGAGTTCTGGGACGGCGGTGAAGGCCGTGGAAGGCAGATACCCCAGCAGTGCTGGTGTGGATGCTGGGGTCTGTGTAATTGATCCCATTGGGCCTGCTTGGCATCGCAGGACACATCCCAACCCCGGGTTGAACAGAATCGCCGTGGAGACGACAGCTGCTTTTCCATGCAAACAGTGCCGGTCGCTGCAAACCATTAGCTCCCACTGCCAGCTCTCATCTGGCGAAGCCAAGTCAGCAGTCCAGCCCCAGTGCCTCCATTTTAAGTCGCTCTAGAAAAGTAGAGTAAGAAAAAAAAAGAACTCAGAGATAAACTCAGCCACGGCTTTTTCTGCCATGTGCCCGGGACGAGTTATTTTTAGGCTCCAACCAACACAATCAAGACTCGGAGAGAGATTTCTTTAATTAAATAAATAAATAAATAAATAAATAAATAAAAAAGCAGAAAAAGAGCATTTGGCTTGTTGGACATCTCTCTAATTGGACTGCAATGGAAGTAAATGTGCTTCCTGTTCCTACCACTAGTTGTGCTGCCATTCCGACTCCCATCCTGTACAGCATGCTTCTTAAAGACAAGCTGAACAAAGCAGGGAACCAGTACAAGGTGGCTGCTTTGTTGGCCAGCCAGCTTCCCATTCACTGCTGCCAAGTTAGTCGGACGCCAAGAAACGGAGTGGGGGGGGAAGTGTGTTAAAAGAGACACGTTGCTGCCGAACATTCCTCATTTGTCTGCTTCCCTGCTTCACGAAATGTCCCAGTGCTTCTCCAGGTAGACACTAGGGGTGTATGAAAATATCGATATGTGTATCGAAGTATTGCGATATTATGTTTTTCAATGCTTTATCGATTCTCAAACACACAGTATTGATTTTTAATTAATAGTTTTAGACATAATAGACAGTCACAGTGGTTCATTTTGTGTTGTGTTTAATCCGCAACCACTAGATGGCAGTGTTGTACTCAGTCTTCAAAGGTTTCTTTGACTCAGATTTTCTGCAGATTTTTTGTAGTATTATTATATTAGAGTTTTCTAACAATATATACATTTTGCATACCCCAGGATATTGAATTGTAACCCCAGTATCATGATACAGGGCCAGTACAGCTCTTGCCAGTACACAACCCTACTAAATGCATTTAGTGCATTTATATGTACATCAGCCTCAGCCGGGCTTATCCAGAAGACTTCCTTCAGCGTCAGGGTCAGCTTTGATTTATGTTATGCTTCGCTACTGACCATAAACCTGCCAACACCACCACCTCCCTCATCCCCTTCCCCCCCTTGTGATTGCAGGCTCTATGACGCGAATGGAATCTCCCAGCTCCCAAATCGCATTCCCACCTAAAACATGGCGGAGCACATTGGCGAACCTGACAAAAATCAGCCACTGGTCCAGAGCAGACAACATCACAAACAACAACAACAACAACAACAACAACAGCAACAACAGCAGCACATGCCAGTGGGCGCTGTCAACCAGGTACAGCTTAAACTTAAAGCTCTAATTAAGACAAATGTAGGCAGATGTCCCGTCTGTCTCTAAATGGGAGGTGATAGTGTAATAGATTCTGTAATGATGGATGTCCTGTTTGTCCTCAGTGTTCATCTCCAGTAAAGAAGTGGGGGGAGAAAAAACTAAGCAATCCATCGATTTGGGTACCGTTAAAGTGCTACGAAATAATCCCAATGCAAGTGAGCGCATCCTGATCGTGACGGTTACGCCACATTCAGCCAACTGGCAGTGTAGCAGTGCTGCAACTCCTGACACAGATCCAGCTCTGATATCTGATATCATCATTAACTGGCCCAGTAAGACGGGCGCTGGAAATAAAACTGCCCGTCCTACATTTCTATTGTTAGGAAACTTTGAGTTGGGCAGAATTTCTCAGCATCAGTGTTTTTTCACAGATGCAATCAAATCACATTGTGTTATTTCTGCTCCCAGTATTGACTGTAGTTCTCTGGAGTACCACTCCAGCAAGACACGGAGCTTAGACTCTGAAAATAGACTCTGAAAACGAACAATACTGCTGTTGTAGATTTCATCAGTTAAGCGCAGTATTACCACGAGGATTACAACTTCGACTGTAGGCCTGCTAACATCCTCTTTTCCCCCTCTTTGTCATTTTATTATAAGTAATATACATATTGAGACACAGTGGGATAATGCCTTTGATGTGTGTTTGTGTGTGTGGGGGGGTGTAATATAAAAAGCTTGATTAAGAAAACCTTGCCTTTGAACCACCCGAATTAGACTTCCTCACGGGAAGGAAGCAAGTAAGTGCATACCCAGCTGGAAGCTAACTGTGGACGTGGCAGCATTCCTATATATGGTTATATGGGATATGGTTGGTATGATGTAGTGACACTGCAGCCATTCATATGGGAGACTGGTGGGCTTAGGTCAGTTTGCAGTTTGGCAGTGATTACACTAATAAGACTCCTACACCAATCTGCCATAACATTAAGACCACCTCCCTGCTCCTTGGTTCTACACTCACTGTATATTGGAGCATATTGTGTAGTTCTGTAATTCCAGACTGTAGTCCATCTGCTTTCTCTGTTATTAGCCTATTCCTCAATGGTCAGGACCCCACGGGACTGACCACCACAGAGCATGTAGGTAGTAGTGTGTGGACCGAAACACTTCTAGCTCCATAAAGAACCCTGCCTGGAAAGAGATATGTGAGGACCCTTCAACAGGTTTGAAGGAGGGGATGTAATGGTTTTAATGGTTCTTCACCATCACAAACATGGTTCTTCATGGAACCAAAAGTGTTTTTTTTTATTTTTTAGTAGTGTAGAAATGTACAAATGTACTCCCTGACAACATCTTCTCTGCTTTTCTCCAGATTTTTAGTGATTTATATTAGTTTATATAATTAAATAAAATAATAATTATATAAATAATAATGAAAAAAAAAGACATATATTGAAAAATGTCTGATCCAAAAAAAAAAAAAAAGGAAAAATAGTGAGTGGTTAGACAGTCTGGCGTTCTGTGACATTTAAAGATGTGGAGTCATTCGAGTTCAGTCAGGCAAAATGTCAGCTCGAGGCCATATGCTCCACTGTGCTTGTTTACCATGTTGAACACCCAGGTGAAAAACTCCATATGCGCTGTAAATAACAGTTTCTCTCTTTTTGGCTTCACGTGTGAGAGAGAGTGCACGTTCTCCCTCACACCTCATGCCCCCCACCGGCTTACTCCGCCCGTCCCCCCATTCAAAACCTCCCACGCGTGAGAAATATTTGGAGAAACAGGCTTTTTCTGGGTTTGCATGTTGTTTTCCCTGTGCCGGAGAGACTGCTGATTGAAAAGATCGATAATTATCGACTGTGGTATTCAAAAGGCCCCAGGGGTGGGACCGTCCGTGGCATTTTGAATAAACCGAATTTGCGTCCTGTCATGACACTGTGCTTCCAGGAAGCCCGCCGTCCTCCTGTCTGGCCTGCGTCTCTCAGCCTTTAACGTGCTGCGAATGGCTGCCTGTTTAAGCAGTGAAAAGGAGCAGCGCTTTCTCCCTCCGAGTCTTTAAGAGGAGTTCAGCACTGCGCTGCGTCCGGATGAAGTCCAGCTTGCTTAGAAAATTGCTCATGTTCATTGTTCCGTGGGCGTGTGTTCTGCATCCCTCACTGAACTGGATGTAAGTGAGGAACATATATAATTCAGCAGCTCACAGAACGGCTGTAAGCTGTAGGATAGAGGGTAGTTATGATGATCCTTTGCCAACACTGTCTGAAATCGATTTTCAGCTCCATCCCATAAAGAATATGTCATATATGACATATATTAGGGTATATGAAAATCCCTCAAATACAATGTCATGGGGGGAAAAAATACTTTTTTGGCGTTTTTCAGTTTTTACCATTATTTGATTTTGGCAGTTCTCTTTTATATTAAAATGCTGCATCACATGATGAATGGACCAATAGAAATGATCCAGAAGCAAAATATTTTACATTGACTTTTATTTAAAGTTAAGAAGGTTATTATATCCTTTCTTTTCCTTTAATTGTAAGTTACAATTTTGGAGGTTTTTGCATGATAGTGACAGTAAATATGGTACATATACTTTGTTCCAAGTAATTTAGAGCGTTTCTATTGGTTCGTTCATACAGAGTTATTTACTCAAGGTACAGAAGCAGTTATAGAGTTCAAACCATGGAGAAAACTAAAAACAGACAAACATGGAGATATAACATGTTTCCCATTGAACAGCAGTGGTGTATGGAAACCATATATTATAGGTTTTAGTCCCCTGTAATAATTAGACATACAACCTGCTTGTCTAATCAGTATTATTAAATTAGCTCAGTAAAACTCTGATATTAGAATAATCACTAATAATAACACTCCTACAGAAAGTGGTGGTGGTGGTTCTCCATCACTGTGTTCATCATTAGAACATCTCCAAAGTTCTCCTCTCTCATGGAGTCTAGTATTATTTAGAGTTCTCCTCAGATCAACACCTGGTTTGATGGTAAATCAGGTGAGCTGCTGCTGCTGCTGCTGCTGATGGAGTTGAACACATCCTCCACGCTGTGCTGGCTGGACTGGGGGGCATCCAGGAGAAACCTGGAGGAACCGAACTCTGTTCTTCACACTAGCTCACCGACAAGATCTCACTACTTTCTTCAGAATGAGAAAGTATGGATTTATGTTCACCTGCTTCTGTTCTGATGAGATCTGGAGCTTCTACAGTAAAAAAATATTACTGATTACAGATAGGGTTTAGAATAATGGAATTAGGTGTCTACCAATGTATAGACATACAGTATGTTCTTAAAACATATGCCCAATCCCTTATGATACGGATATGTGCATAAATAGCTATAGAGGCCAAAATAAATACATCTTCCTTTGCACGTTTTGTCTTTTTGTCTTTTTTCCTTTCCTTACACCATGTCAGCGCTCACATAAATTCACAGATTCTGCAATTACTCGCCGTAAATTGCCGGAGGGTAGCAGGACTCTCCAAGCTGGAACTAATGGTGTGCTGTGTACTGACAGTTAGGCTGTGTTTCTGTGGTGGGCTTAATTACCTGAGGGCTACAGTGCTGTATTAGAAATGACGTGGCCTTGTCTATCGGTTCAGTCCTGTGGGGTCATCCCATCCCTTCCCTGGCCAAGCCTGCAGCATTAGCCTACTAAATTGGGGTTCATTTAGATCGTGATTGCTGCGTCCCTGCTGCGTTTATCGCCAGACATGCTCGTTTTTTAATCCAACACCTGCCTCTTTGATGCCAGTTTGGTCCCAGTGCAGTTGTCAAGAGTTCATTGTTATAAATTATAGGCATTTGCCATCTTGGAAGCGCTTGGTGCCCTTATCTCGTTGGCAGAGGACCACACATTATCCAGATGGCAGAGACAGCTCCAAATATTGCCACTGGTAGCAAAAACTGTTTGACAGCTCTATGAGGCAACATGTTTTAAGTGGCAGTTGAAATGATATAAGGCATCGCTTCATTGGCCCTCTGGCGTCTAAATGTTGCAGTCGTATGATTAACAAGACAGCACAGTTGACCTACTCACGCTCCGCCCACAGATCGGGGTTCTTTTGTAGCAGCTGTTGCGAGGCTAAAGATGTTTTATAGAACATTGGCAATAAATCCATTCCAAAACAGTGACTGCAGAAAGCATCCACGTCTCTCGAAAGTGAAGCCACCACAGGTCTAGCACCTCTGCTGGCTGGTTGCAGTATGATGTGTAGCTCCGCCCCTTCTCATATGTTACAATGCCAAAAATGCCAATCCATTTAAACTGTTTCCATCTCCAGTGTCTCCAAAATTTCAGCAGCAATATAAGCCAGTTTTCAACCCCTACTCTACTCTATCATAAGAAGGCGGGGCTACACTTAGGAATGGAGTGATTGACAGCCTTGGCTGGTAGAAATCCACTCTGCTTCTGCGCTGTAAGCTCAATGAAGGCGGTCTGAGACGCTGAGGCTAGGTCTGGGAGAAGTTGGGTGCTCCATCCAATACTTTTTGGATGAGGTGGGGTGGTGATCATCATCCAACATCCTGACCTCACTGACGCTCTTGTTGCTGAATGCAATCAAATCCTCACAGCAGTGCTCCTTCAAAATCTAGTAGAAAGTCTTCTTCTCTGGAAGGTAGAGACTTAGTTACTCCAAAAAAGCAGGATCAGCTCTTTTTAATACCCTTGATTTCAGAAGAAACAATACAAGAGCAGGTGTCCCAATACTTTTGGACAGAGTCATTACATAACGCTGCGTTTCTGAATATTGTTGTTGTAGCTAAACGAAACAAGGTAGTCTGAATTTGCCTGGATTGCTTAAAAAGAAATGCTAAGTCTGATCTATTCTAACAATGTGGTCTTTCTCACAAATATAATATCATTTAAAATTAATAACATGCTCTAAATGTACAATTGGAAATAATAATTAGCTCTTCTTAGGCTTGTTCTTTAAACGAAAGGGTTCTTTGAGCAATGCCGCAGAAGAACCATGGTTAGTTCCCTGAAGAACCATGTTTGAGAAAAGAGAATTGTGAATGTAAGGAACTGTTTAAACTCTGCTACTTTTATTATATTCTAAGATCATTATTATTATAATACAGTTATTAAAATGCAAAAACACAACCAGCACAGACTGCAGTTATTCTTAAATTATGGGAGTAATGAGTGCAAGTCTGAGGTTAAAGAAAATGTGGCTACAAGCAGCTCTTTTTTTGGACGCCATAGAAAAACCACTTTCGGTTTCCTGAAGATCCAGGCTTGAAAGGGAATTTGTGAGCTTGAAGAACCTTTAAAGGTTTAAAGAACCTTCAAAGTAAAGTTTCTGTACCAGTGTTCTCCAACCCTGCTCCTGGAGAACTGCCTTCCCTTGGACTTTGGGTCCAACCCTAATCCACCCAATCTTATCCAGCTAACTACTGCCTTCAGAAGACCTCGATTGGTTGAAACCTGCAGTTGAAGCTGTTCTATGCCCATTAAGGGTTCCTGGAACCTTTATATTATGTGGATGTTCTTTATACTTCTTCAACGTCTCATTTACAAAAATGCTCCTTTAAAGAACCACCCAGCTAACATGTCCATGTGTGGTCTGTATGGGTAGCCCAACTGGGAACCAAAAGGTTTTGCCCTCAGATTCCACGTTGGACCCACATACGATCACATGCTCACCAGGGTCAGTGATGGGACCAGGAGGAGTTAAACATGGACTCCATCTGGGTTATACACTGCATACTGGGCCTAGATGGAGAATAAGATGGGCTTTGATGATGGAGCCCTTTTGGGAAGCCCAACTCGGTCCCAGTCCCATGTCCACCTGGAACCCACCTAGCCCACGTTTTCCCCCTTTGTGAACCTCACATTAGCATGTTGGCATGTGGTTCTCCAAGTTCATGTCCACTCCAGCATGTACAGGAGGTAGTTCTGCTTCTTCTAACCATGTGCTGTTTCTTCACCTTTGTCCACAGGTCTCCTAACAGTGGCCGAGGTCCCAGAGGTGTGGAGAGCTCATAGTGTGGACTCTACGGAAGCCAGTCTGCGGCTCTTTGCTCCCGCCCACCTGCTGTAGATAACTCGCTGTCTGTCATCGGCCCAACATCTGCCTCCGACTGCCTGTCTGTATCTCTGCTTTGTAAATGGGCAGCGCCCCCTAGTGCCACGGAGGACTTACGTCCATGCAGCGCCTCACACAGAGCACTGAAGAGCCTCCCAGACTACGGTGTGTGAGGGGTCCTAACCCTTACCTTGACTGGACGTTTCTGGACGTCCACCACACCCGACCTTCTTTTCTTTGCTGAGGACTCTTTACTTTAAGTGCTTTAAGACTGGACCTGAGGTTCTGCTACAACCTGAGACTGTGAAGACCCGACCCACTCCACCCCCACCCCCCAATGGAACTGCCCGCTCTGTGAATAGGCCTTCTTCTGGAGTACACCTTTGGCACTCTGAACCATTTTTACAGACCAAAGAGGAAGAATATCAAACAAATAAACAAACAAACAAACAACTCCTTAAGAAAAGGGAGTTCAGAGAGGATGTACTGAGTATGGAAATGAATGGGAACTTATACTGAACACCCCGTCACTACACACCAGTGCCCACTTATGTAAAAGCACTGACGTTTAGGAGTCGAATCTGTGCAAATGAACTGACCGAACTGGTCATCAACGGACCGAAAAATCTGAGGAGTACCTTTAATACTTTGCAGACGTTTTTTTTTTTGTTTGTTTGTTTTGTTTGTTTTTTTCTCGGACTGAGCCCGCCACTGTATTTTGAAACCGGAAATATAGGTACTGTATACATATGTATGTGTATAAAGAAAATCGATTTGCATTTTTCAGTAGCAACATTTGGGACAATTTGCAATAAGCATGGTTGGTTACCGTTAAAGAGTACAGCGCTGATCATCATCAGTCAAAAAGCGAATATTGAACAAAAAAACTACAAAAAAAAAATCACATACTGTCATTTCTGATTGCCAGAAGAGGAAAAGAAGTCATTAAATGTATTTTGAAAGGCCTACAGTTATATATTTAACAGTTTTATATGTTGTATCTTTGTAGAGAACCTTATTTAACATGGATAATGTGGTGGAAATGGCAGTGATAGAATGTGGATAATAAGCTCTGTTTCATGCTGGTCTGTCCTGCTCTTCTTCTCCACCAGTAGCACCACTCCTTTTAGACTCATTTGAAAAAAAAAAAAAATAATAATAATAATTTAAAAAAGAAGGATCATGACCGCCACCTCTTCTATACTAAGCAGATAAATGAGGGAAAAAATGGACAGAACATGGAGGGGGGAAAAAAGAAAAGAACCGATCGATCACTGAGAACTGAAGAGAACTTTCTATCCCACTTTAGTATGCAGAGCCATGGAAATCGCTATTTGCTATTGTATTGTAAAGGTGTAGAAAAAAAACTGAGTCATTTCTCTATGGATTTTATCTAATTTATTTTTGTGCTTGTGTTTGTTTGCACAGTGCTGCCATCAGAGTGCTGACACATGCAGAGAGAGTTAAGAAAGTCTTAGAAATCATTTACATGAAATACTTTTTTATTATGAAATATTTTAAGAATAAATTAAATATGTGAAAGAAGAATCAAGTGGCTAAAATAGAATTGCAGTATCGTGTTCCAGGTTGCTGACCTTTGTTTTTTTTGTTTTTTGTTTTTTTGATTCTTCTCTCAAAACAACTTCTACCTTTGCAGTGTTGCCTACTGTGAGCTTAAATTCATATTCCGGCCTAACAGTGTTTAATATAAGCTCAAGAAATGAGGCTTATAAGGACAAGAAATGAGTGTTTAAGGTGGTAGTAGTAACTTCAGGCTCCTGCAGATGGCACTGCATTAGGATGCTATGAGGCTATAAATACCTGCAGGGTGTGTGACGGAACTCAGACATTGAGAAGAGTTGCAGTGAAGGTCTGGTAGGATGTGTGGAAAATGGATCACAAAGCAGGTGCAGTTAATGATTGGCTAAAATGAGTGATTGCATTTGATGCATGGCCAAAGACCATAGTGTGAAGGAAGGAGCTGAATCTGCAGGTTTATGGAAGCTTACGGTCATACAGGTCTACCAGCAGTGGCAAAAATCCCAGTCAGGAGCCTGAAGTTACAATCACATTAAACCTCAAACACACTAGGTGCTAATTTTTCAATCATCAGTGTTATTAAACTATAATACCCAGCATGCATTACACAAATACACTACATGTCCAAATATTTGTGGACACCCCTCTAATGAATGCATTCAGCTACTTTAAGTTGCACCCATTCCTTTTTTTTCTCCTGCTTCTGTTGGATTAACTGTCTCTACTGTCCAGAGAAGAAGGCTTTCTACTGGATTTCAGAGAAGCATTGCTGTGAGAATTTGATTGTATTCAGCGACAAAAGCATTAATAAGGTGAGGATGTTGGATAATGATCACCACCTCAACTCATCGTCCCCAACTCATCCTAAAAGTACTGGATGGAGCTCCACCACCATCATTCCAGAGAACACAGCAGTTCTTCAGCTGCTCCACAGCTCAATGCTGGGGGGCTTTATACCCCTCTAGCCCACGCCTGGTATTAGGCAGCATGGTGCCAATAACTTCATGTTGGTCTTCACCAGCAAGTCCTATTCTATTGGCAGTACTGTCTTTGTCTGTGTTAGCAATGGGTGCAGCTTAAAGTAGCTGAATGCATTTATTAGAAGGAGTGTCCACAAATATTTGGACACATAGTGTACACAGTTTGAGCAGACATGTTGACAACAGACGTAGCAATGGTTCAATTTTATAAAAGCATCCACAGAACACAAGGGCAGTAAGAATGTGTGCAGTGTGCCAATGCATCTGATGCATTATGTCTATGCACACATTAACGCTCACGAGAGTGTGTGTGTGAGTGTATAGACAGTGCTGGGTAAACACAGCCAGAGTTCTTTTTTTTTTTCGTGCTGCTCTGTGTTTTTGAGCTTCGGCAGGATAAAGAGATGGATGGCATGTCTGAATGGACACCTAATTAATCACTGAGGACCAGGTCATGGCCTTACAGTTTATAACGTCTCAGGTCAGAGGTCACACAACAAGCCTGAGGACCAATCCTGATGCCTGTCCAGCTGTGCTGTCCTGTCAACAATAATTAACACCTCCAGCTACAGTGGACACACACACACACACAATGCCTCACAAAATAATTAGCCAGTGTTTCAAGTGCAAATGATCAACTATTGTAATTTAGAAAAAAACAGCTGGATCAGAAAAACACATGTGCAGCAATCAGCCAAAACATTAAAACCACTGACAGCTGAAGTGAATTGTGAATTGATTATCTGGTTCTAACTGCCACTTCTCAAGGGGTGGGATCTACATACTAGGCAGCAAGTGAACAGTCAGTTCATGAAGTTCTTGAATGGTCAAGCATAAGAATCTGAGACACTTTGACAAGACAAACCACACTGTAAGGTTCTAGGTAGTGACTGGGTCATCAGAACATCTCTAACAAAACATCAGGTAGGTCTTATGGGGTGCTCCCAGTATGCAGTGGTCGGTGGTCATGGGCACCTAGGGCCTCTTCACAACTTAAAGGACTTAAAGGATCTGCTGCTAACGTCTTGGGGAGTTCATGCCTTGATGGGTCAGAACTGTGTTGGTAGCACAATATTAGGCAGGTGGTTTTAATATTGTGGCTGATTGGTATCGGTATACACACCTTCCCAAAACAGTTCTCCAATCCAAGCAAGTGAGTAGTGTTGCTGGAGTAGGAACACCATCTATCCATAAAACATCCTGATCCATGTCTTCCTGATCATGGTTGCAGCAGGTCTGGAGCTGACACTCTTAAAAACAAGGGCGCTTCTGATCGGTCGTCTACCAGGAACCATTGGTCGCAAAGCAGGAAGGATCCCCTGGATACGGCACAACTCTATCACAGGGTGGCACATGCATGTGCATTTTTGGGGGAAACCAAGACGGACCCACCAAACTGGAGAACGGAGCGAGCATTGAACCCACACCTCTAGGCCCGGGACCTGTTCAGCCCACACTACCTGCTGCACCACTGCAGAAAATCATGTGAATCATGAAGGGATGAAAACCAAGCCTTTGGTTAGATTTCGGGGTAGCATTGCTGTAAGGATTTGATTGCATTCAGCGACAAAAGCGTTAGTAAGGTCAGGATGTTGGTACTGACCTTAGAAGTACTGGATGGAGCTCCTCCACCATCAGTTCAGACATCACAGTTCTTCCACTGCTCCGCAGCTCAATGCCCCTCTATACCCCTCTAGCCCACAGGTGCCAATGGGTTCATGTTTACTATCTGCTCCAGAGAGTCCTATTCTATTGGCAGCCATTCTCTACAGTGACTAGACAAGCGTCAGACAAGTGTGTGTGCATTTGCACATGGGTACAGCTTACAGTGGCTGAATGCATTCAATAAAAGGGGTGTCCGCAAACATTTGGACAACCTCCAGAGAGAAACTTGACGAAGGCGAGGGGAATCCAGTTTTCTATGATGGGGCCCTTTAAACCGAGAGAAGGCTGGTCTCCTGAGAGTGTGTGTGTGTGTGTGTGTGTCACTGAGAGGTTGGGTATCTGTCGTTAGCCCCTGTATTGGCTCTGTCCATGGAGCCGTGCTCCGTAACTCGGCATGTGAGTTTTGCTGGCAGCACCAGCTGCAGATTAATGAAGTTGTGTTGACAGTGGAATTTCTGGAGATGATGCAAATGAGCCCCTGTGAGGAGCACAGGGCGGCGCTGTGCAGGCCTGATTGTCAGGAGGTTTGGAATATTTAATTATGGCCTGATTGAATTCCAATAATCTGCCCCGTATCCTTGAGCTCCGGCGGTCCTGGAAGTCACGGCTCTGCTGTTTAATTTCATTAACAACAACTACAATGTGGAGTTTCCTTCGAGCTGTGCCACCTTCAGGTACAGAAGACAGCGTCCCCAAAAAAGAGTCCGGCCACACACACACACACACACACACACACACACACACATACACACACACACACAGGCACCACAGCAAAGCAAAGTAGGTCATATGTTAATGATTTTGTGTGTAGATGTGTGTGTGTGTGTGTGTGTGTGAGGTTACTCTGTGTGTGTTTGTTCACCCCCCCCCCCCCACACACACACACACACACATTTCCTGTCGCTCTATTTGTTTGCAACTCTCTTTTTAATTTCAGAGAGAGAGAAAGAGAAAGAGAGAGAGTGAGAGACAGGTAAAGAGAGGTAGGGTGAGCGAGATGAGAGACGAATGAGACAGGAGAGAACAAAGATCTAGGGGAAGAGACAAAAGGAGAGAAAGAGGAGTGAGAGAGGTAAAGAGAAGGGAGAGAACAAGGAGACAGAGAATAGGGAGAACAAGAGACTGGTAGAGAGTAATAAAGAGGGGAGAGGCAGAGATAATGGTGAAGTAAAGCGAGGGAGAGATGATTAGGAGAGGGTAAGAGACAGAGAAAGATGGAATAAAGAGAAATGGAGACCCCAGAACACCCAGTCACATCCATACTCCATTCCTCAGAACCCATCAGCATACACCAGCTCCCTGAATCCTAGGGCAACTATGCTGCAGCACATGGCGCGGATGTACGTCAGAGGGGGCATGTGTCAGTCCTCACCATCCCAGGGGGGGCACTAACGAGGGGGCTGGGTAATTGGCTAAAATTAAAACTATCAACTATAAAAGGGCTCTGGAGGTGTCCTGTGGTATCTGGCACCACCCAGTCCTGTAAGTTGTGAGGTGGGTGGGGCCTCCATGAGCATCAATAAGCCCTGGGTGCCCATGACCCTGTCACCTGTTTACCTGTTGTCCTCCCTTGGAGCACTTTTGGTATATACTTACTGGTACTGCATACCAGGGGAAACATCCCACAAGACCTGCTCCTGATGTTCTGGTGGAGATGTTCTGATGACCCAGTCACTGTCTAGAACCTCACAGTTTGGTTCTTCTTGTCAAAGTGTCTCAGATTCTTATGCTTGTCCACCAACCAGGTCCATCACCTTCAAGAACTGACCACTGTTCACCTGCTGTCTGATATGTAGCTTGACAGAAGCCAGTCTTGATGTACTTAAAGTTTTAACAGCCTCGAATGTTACATCCCTGTAAGAGGTGAAGGTGCATGTATCTGTCAGTGTACAGCCATCTGTGGTAGTGAACACACACTAGTAAACTAGGGGCAGTGAGCCAAACACACCAAGAGCGGTGGGCAGCCAACTCCAATGCCCGGGGAGCAGAGAGGGTGAAGGGCCTTGCTCATGGGCCTTGCTCATGGGCCTTGCTCATGTGCCCATTAGTGGCCCATCAGTGGCCCATCAGCTTGCCGAGCCCGGGTATCGAACCCACAACCCTGTCATCAATAGCCCGGACCTCTGAGCCACCACTGCCCCTATTAATGCTGAAAAACCCTTCTTAACTCTCAATGGAAGTCAATGTAAAAAAAATAATAATAATTTAAAGGAGCATTTCTATTGGTCCATTCATCATATCATTTTCATTCAATGTAAAGAACAACTACCAGCTTCACATTATGCCAAACACTAATCTTCTATAGGTCATCTAGTGCCACCAAAACAGCTCTAACTGGTTGAGGGGCACTTTTGGATGACCTTGTCCTGCTATCTTCAACTCAACAACGCTGCAGCAGATGTTTGATCTGCTCCAGATTTACTGCAAATATGACTATCACTCACCATTACTGCCATTACAAGCTCTATTCACCATTAAAACATCTTCTGAAAAGTGCTCTTCCTGTAAGAATTCGGCCCACATTGTTTGATTGTATAATTCTCCCAATAGCACTCTATGGACTGGAAATTTGGGGTCCACTCAGCAGAATCAATTACGCCAGCTGGGACTGCATCCAAATGACAGTCTACATACAGAATTCTGCCATCATTTCCTAAATCTGCAAAGACACGCCAAATAATGCATGTAGGCCAGAATCAGGTCTTTTCCCATTGCCACAACACATCCAAAAAGAGCTCTGAGATTCTGGATGCACCTGAAAGCAAGTTACCTTCAGTACCTTACATTTTAATGCACTCCAACTCCAGAAGCTGAACCCTGAGAAGAGTCTAAGGGACCATCATCACATCAGCTAGCATCTAAACGGCCCTACAGCTCAGACCACAACTGGAAAGACCATGGCAGTCCTAATACTTTAGCTGAGGCATGTCCCAACTAGGTACAGACCCGGAGGAGAAAGGCTGTGTGGTCAGACAAATATTTTCATAAATGAGAGAACAGCTCTCAGAGGTCTGAGTTCAGCTCCCTAGCAGTTATGGCTGGCAGCTATGTACAGATATGTACAGGGATGCCATGGCCTGAGGGAGAGTGGGTTAGCACAACAGAAGCAGGAGGAGGAAAAACCCTTCCTAACTCTCAAAGGAAGTCAATGTAAAAAAAATAATAATCATTTAAAGGAGCATTTCTATTGGTCCATTCATCATATCATTTTCATACAATGTAAAGAACCACCAGCTTCACATTATGCCAAACACTAATCTTCTATAGGTCATCTAGTGCCACCAAAACAGCTCTAACTGGTTGGGGCATGGACTTCCCAAGGGCTCTGGAGGTGTCCTGTGGTATCTGGCACCACCCAGTCCTGTAAGTTGTGAGGTGGGTGGGGCCTCCATGAGCATCACCCACCCAGGGCTGGGTGCCCATGACCCTGTCACCTGTTCTCCTGTTGTCCTCCCTTGGAGCACTTTTGGTATATACTGACCGGTACTGCATACCAGGGGAAACACCCCACAAGACCTGCTCCTGATGTTCTGGTGGAGATGTTCTGATGACCCAGTCACTGTCTAGAACCTCACAGTTTGGTTCTTCTTGTCAAAGTGTCTCAGTTTCTTATGCTTGTCCACCAACCAGGTCCATCACCTTCAAGAACTGACCACTGTTTACCTGCTGTCTGATATGTAGCTTGACAGAAGCCAGTCTTGATGTACTTAATGTTATGGCCAAAAGAGGTGGGTGAGAGAGAGAGAGGAAGGGAGGGCAAGAGAAATAGAGGCAAAGGAAGAGAGAGAGAAGGGTAGAGAGACATAGACAGTGACAGAGAGAGAGGGAGGGCAAGAGAAATAGAGGCAAAGGAAGAGAGAGAGAAAGGTAGAGAGACATAGAGAGTGACAGAGAGAGAGAGAGGGAGGGCAAGAGAAATAGAGGCAAAGGAAGAGAGAGAGAAAGGTACAGAGACATAGAGAGTGACAGAGTGAGAGAGAGAGAGAGAGGACAAGAGAAATAGAGGCAAAGGAAGAGAGAGAGAAAGGTAGAGAGACAGAGAGAGTGACAGAGAGAGAGAGAGGGAAGGCAAGAGAAATAGAGGCAAGGGGAGAGAGAGAGAAAGGTAGAGAGAGATAGAGAGTGACAGAGAGAGAGAGATAGAGAGTGACAGACAGAGAGAGAGAGAGAGGGAGGGCAAGAGAAATAGAGGCAAAGGAAGATAGAGAGAAAGGTAGAGAGACATAGAGAGTGATAGAGAGAGAGGTAGGGAGGGCAAGAGAAATAGAGGCAAGGGGAGAGAGGGAGAGAGAGAGGAATGGAGGACGGGCTACATACAGAAAGAACGGAGGGAACTTTAGAAAGAGAGAGGGGGTAAATAGGAGGGAGAGTTTAAGAGAAAGAAAGAGAGAAAAGAAGAGAGAGAGGAAGGAAGGAAGGGTGAGAGACAGATAGGGGCAAGGGAGAGAGAGAGAGAGACCCAGAGAGAGAGAGAGAGAGAGAGTACCTACACTCTGAATGAGAGCCGCCGCCGCCATCCTCCACTTTTACAGCCCATATAAATCTCGCCCAATCCCAATACCACCACTTCCAGCACCAAATATCATTTACTGTGATGGATAACATTTACCTGCTAATTCAAATTTCATATTGTAAGTCTTTGTTTACAATATAAATCTAATTAAGTGTGCCCACTGCGACGCGAGCGAGAGATCAATACGCAATATGGCTCTCGCAGCTGCTTCCCACCGAGGATGTCTACTATTGCCAATATTTTTCAACCCATAAAACTGTTTGGGCCTCCTTTTCCTCGCTCAGCAAGTCCAATAATCTGTCAAGGTTAAGACAGAGCAAATCCAAACATTACCTTTGAGGCTGTCAGACCAGGAGGAAAAAACACAGCGGCTGAAACACAGCAGAGGTGAACAGCTGACTGAAGACAGGGCCGTTTCAGTCATGTGTGCTCTCTGTCCAGCTTCGTTAGAGGGGTTGTTTTTCTGTAGCTCAGCCATGAACTAAATGTGTTAGACAGATCACATCACCAGCAGCAGGCAACAGTAGCAATAAATACATAAATAAAAAATAAAAAAATAAAAAAATTAAAAAAAAAAAAAAAAAAAAAATATATATATATATATATTCTATTATTTATTTGTTTATTTATAGATTATTATAGTGTTTTATTATAGTGTTTTAGATGTATTTTGAATCTGAACATTTAACAACATGACAAAAATGAATTACAGTAAGGTTAAGATGGGAAAATAAATCATATTAATTTATAAATAAATAAATAAATAATAATAAGAATTATTATTATTATTATTATTAATATTATTATACAAAAAATAAAGTTAACAACTAAAAATAAACACTAGCTACATTACAGTTGGGAGGTGGGACTCAATTAGCGTTAATGAGTCTTAGGTGTCCATGACCCACATGGTCGTCAGTTCACATGTTGCCCTTTCTTGAAGCACTTTTGGTTGGTACTGACCACTGAATACTAGAAACACCCCACAAGACCTGCTCCTGATGTTTTGGTGGAGATGTTCTGATGATCCAGTCACTGTCTAGAACCTCACAATTTGGTTCTTCTTTTCAAAATGTGTCAGATGCTTACGCTTGTCCACCAACATCACCTTCAAGAACTGACCACTGCTCACCAGCTGCCTGATATGTAGATCCACCTCTTAACAGATGCCACTAGAACTGTAGCTAGACCTAGTAACTCCAACCTATGTCTAGGCTTCTACTGCAATTTTAGATGATTTAGGTGGGGACGTATTAACCCCTTAAATGTCTATTAGCAGAGAATAGCTCCGCCAGTTTGTACAGACGTCCCTGTAGTTACTGGGTAATCCAACGTAGTGTGTGATAAGCCTAAAATATAACAACAGCCCAACGTAAAATCCTGATAAAAATATAGGAAATCCACCTAAAACAGCTGAAATGTAAGTGCTGGACTTAAAGTGCTGGACTGAAAGTGCTGGACTGAAAAAATGCCCTGAGATCTGAGGCCAGGAAAGCATAGCCATGCCTCTTACAAAGCACTGGAAAATGGACTGGATCTGCACTAATTGACCCTGTGGAACAGTCTGGAACCTTTAGGCC
This sequence comes from Salminus brasiliensis, assembly GCF_030463535.1. Lineage (NCBI taxonomy): Eukaryota > Metazoa > Chordata > Actinopteri > Characiformes > Bryconidae > Salminus > Salminus brasiliensis. Next base: position 57,059,764 of record NC_132879.1, on the reverse strand, counting down.
TGGTGCATTTAGAAAAAGGCCTGCGGGCCTGCGGGAGCCGCTGTGCGGGGTTGGGTGTAA
>NC_132879.1:57039704-57054704 GCF_030463535.1 Salminus brasiliensis | reverse complement strand
GAGACTGGGGTTCAATTCCCAGTCTGAATGACTACGCTGTGCTACAAGAGTAAGAGACCTTGGGCTAGGCTCCTAACTCTACATTGGCCTGCCTCTGTAATACGTGTAACCTTGTAAGTCGTCCTGGAGAAGAGCGCCAGCTGTTGATGTTGTAAATGTAGCACAGCGCATTTTCTGGTAGAGCTGTTGTGGGAATGCGAGAACCCATCGCTCCTCTAAACTGGTTCCGGTCTCCCAGATCAGGACAGTGTTGATGAGAAATTATAACATATTAAATCCAGATATAATAGCCTCTCCTGAAGCAGGACAGCATTGACGAGAAGCCGGTGTTAACAAGGAAGTACGATGGAAATGAGCTACGTGTTGGTATGATTTTTATGTCGGAAAGTAAAATCGGATCTCATCTGGTCACACTGGAGAGGCGTATACAATGACAAGTGTAAACAGAATCTGGTTAAAGTAGATCCAGTTACTATCCGGATACAAACAGCAAGACGAGTGTCCAGGCTTTTTTCTGTCCTGCACCGAAGTGGTGGACGAACTTCCCCTGGGTGTCCGAACGCTCACTTTAAACCCAGACTGAAGACCCTCCTCTTCCGAGAGTACTCAGGCGAAGAGAAGAGTATTATGGTCTCCATATTGACTTGTGTCTAGTAGAGTCGAAGATTAGAGGATCTTTAATTTTAGTCTATTTAAACTAGCTGAGGTTCTTCTTGACTAAACAGTGAAGCATTTCTGGAGAAGAGCGTCCTCTATTACAGTTGAGATTACATATGATTAAAAACGTATTGCATAATTGTAGCAGTAAATGCGTAAATGTGAGTCCTAAGGCTCATTTATACTCCTTTTTGTTCAGACGTCTCTGTTGTTACTGAGTAATACACCTTAGTGTATGATAAACCTTGGAGTGTTTAGTAAGAAAATTAAGAAATCAGTGTCTAGCGATGTGTCCTCCTACACGTCCTTTACGCTGGCAAGGATGTTAAGCAGTTGTAACGGTCACTTTAAGGTGGGGTACAGTGCGCATGTGTATGGAGAGAGCCAGAGCGAATGATGGAGAGTTTGAAGGAAAACACGGGAGAGTGTGTGCGTATGGTGAACTGTGCTGGGTTGTAGCCTGGGTTCTCCAGCTGGTGTTGTCTGGGAAGTTGTGACGAGTGAAGTCGAGGTGCTCTCATTGCTCATTAAAACTGACTCTGAAACCCCTGCACGATGAGTTCCCTGCGTGTCTCTTAATAGAGCTAAGTATTCACCTCTCCACGAGAGCACCCACCTAACACCATACTTCCAGTCGTTACACAGTGCATCTACTAGAGGTCAGTTTAGAGTCAACGGTTTCTGACAACAACAAGGTCAGGATAAGATACTTACTACTAAAAAGACCGAAGAGGCAGCGAGGTAAACATTCATAAAAGCAGTGCAAAAGTTCTGCTAGTTCTGCAGAACCTTAGTTGTGCTTCGCTTGAAGTACTGGCTACTCTGCTCCCACGGTTTCCAGTGGTACTGCTCTGATTCATCCACATCCGTAAGCTTTCAGAGAACAGAAGGCTCGGCCCGTACCCATTTCCGTATTTTACATCGAGCCCAAATGAACCCAAATGAGCATTTATGTCCACAGAGCTCAGAGGAGTCAAATTCACTTGACTGAAAGTGTTGAGATTTTGTACGATGTGAAATCAACAGCCTGCGTTCTGTTGAGCGACTGCGTTCCCCCAGGCGACAGAGAACTTTGCTTTACCTCTCTTCGCTCAGGTGCCAGCGGTGGCATCTGGCGGGAGGCTGCAAAGACATTGCCTAATGAATTTTTAACGAATGGTGTCGCGATTCGGCCGGCTGGGCGGAGTGGCCTCCCAGGGAGGACGGTGTGTTGGTGCCGTTATTGTGATTTGTGTGGACTCACCTTTGAGCATGGGGGCTTGCGTTAAGTGCCCGCGGCGGGGGAGCCTCTTTGTGCCGCATGGGGGACCAAATGATGTTGGGAGCGTTTTAATCAAATCCTGCCTGTTCATTAGTCTAACAATGTGCGTCTCTCGGTGGGGTGGGGATCGTCTCTCGGTTTCCCTGAGGGAGCGAGGCCCTTTTGATGAAGCCGTCGCTCCGGCACATGGCGTGCGCACCAGGAATGGCGGCTGCTCCATACATTTAAATGGTCTGATAAGATTCATACTGTCTCCACTGATTTATTCAAAGGGACCTCACCGCGGTTTCCTGACACAGCGCCCTGCAGAAATAGGTGCGTGTTCATCCTTGACTATGATGTCCCCTTGACATGCAAATGGTGGCAAGATTAGAAAAAAGTACAATGAATACCTAATAGGAATAATTTCCAAAAGCGTGATATATCAGCTGTGAAAGTCAAGATAGCTATTTCACGTCTTATATATACTGTGGTTATGTTGTTAGCTTAGTCTGTGTGTGTGTGAGCACAGATTTCCTCACATCTCCAAAATGAGCCTATAGTTCTACACAACCTGTTTTATTAACCAGATCTAAACACAGCTTTATTAGGATTAATATAAAATAATCCAAAAGTATCCTGTAATAGTAATCTCCTACAATAATCTCAGAATTCTAATCTCATAATAGATCCTGCGACCTAGACCGAAACAGTTTTATTAATCTCCAATATAATCTCATAACTCTATACACACTGTCCTGCTAACTAGATTCAAAGCATGTTTAGCTAATCTCCTACAATAATCTCATAATTCTAATCTCTAATCTCAAAATATCTAACTACACCAAAACACAGATATATTCATCTCTTTATTAATCCCCCATAACTTTATACATACTGTCCAGAATTTAACAACTTTATTAATCTTGTAAAATAACTCCATACACACTGCCCTGCTAACCAGGCTGAGCATCTTTAATAATCTCCAAAAATAATCCCATAACTCTATACACACTGTCCTTCTAACCAGACCCAAAACATCTTTGCTAATCTCCTAAAATAATCTCATAATTTTAATCTCAAAATATGACCCGCTAACTACACCAAAACACAGATATATTTATATCTTTATTAATCTCCTAAAATAATCCCATAACTCCATACACACTGTCCTGATAACCAGACCTAAACATCTTTGCTAATCTCCTAAAATAATCTCATAATTCTAATCTCAAAATATGTCCCACTAACTACACCAAAACATAGATATATTAATCTCTTTATTAATCTCCTAAACTAATCCCCCATAACTCTTTACACACAGTCCAGAAATGAACAACTTTATTAATCTTCTAAAATAATCCCATAATTCCATACACACTGTCCTGCTAACCAGACCTAAACAGCTTTATTAATCTCCAAAAATAATTGTCATCTCAAAATATGACCTGCTAACTACACCAAAACACAGATATACTAATCTCTTTATTAATCTCCAAAAATAATCCCATAACTCCATACACACTGACCTGCTAACCAGACCGAGCATACCTTAAAAGCAATAGTGACCTAAAGGTGGTGTTGAATTCACATGACTACATAATTCTCATTTCTGTAAAATAGGCTACACCTTTGCTGACAGCACGATCCTCACTGCTATACCAAACATCTACCAAACAATAAGAAGTAAGAAAAGCAGACCAGACTAGATACAGTGACCACTGACAAAAAGCTGCCAGATGAAAATAGTTTTATGACTGAAAGTGCACCAGACACACTGACCCATGGATTAGGACAGAGTTTTCAGCCGGGGTATGACAGATGCTCAGGCCTGTCTGGAAAACACAGGGCCAATAAGAAATCAAACATCCAGACAAGATTTATGCTGCCGGAGATTAGTGAGCCGCACCGCATGTGTCACCATCCCCGCACATAACTCAAAATTACAGCCCATTTTCTATTCATTATTAGGTGATTCTACTGTCCACCCATTTAAATCCCTTCCACCTCTAATGGTCCTGTGCCACATTTATAAATAAGATGCCTGGGTCAAACTCACAGTGTGCACATTCTGAAAGAAGACAGATTGGATATAAAGCTGATGCCTCTGCTCTGTACAATCGATCAGCTGGAAGTGATGAGCAGGGCTGTAGCTTATGTTGGTTCAGCACTTAGCATTCTATCTAATAAGGCCTGTCTGTCTGTCTATCTATCTATCTATCTGTCAGGCTGTCTATCTGCCTGTCTGTCTACCTATCTGTATGTCAGTCTATCTGTCTGTTTATCTATTTACTTGTCTGATCTATCTATCTATCTATCTATCTATCTATCTATCAATATTTCTATCTATCTATCTGTCTATCTACCTGTCTGCCTACCTATCTGTACGTCAGTCTATCTGTCTGTTTATCTATTTGTTTGTCTGTCTATCTGTCTGTCTATCTATCTATCTATCTATCTATCTATCTATCTATCTATCTGTCTGTCTATCTGTCTGTCTGTCTATCTTTTTGTTTATCTATCTATTTACTTGTCTGTCTATCTTTCTATCTATCTATCTATCTATCTATCAATATTTCTATCTATCTATCTATCTATCTGTCTATCTGTCTGTCTGTCTGTCTGTCTATCTTTTTGTTTATCTATCTATCTGTTTATCTATTTGTTTGTCTGTCTATTTACCTGCCTGTCTGTCTGTCTGTCTATCTATCTATCTATCTATCTATCCATCTATACATATTATTCTGTCTTAAAAAATAATAATTATTATGAATAAACTGTTGGTTTATTCTCCACATTTAATACAAAACAATGAGAGAAAAAGTCTGATATATAATAATACCTTCCAAAGGTTTCCTGCCAGAGGAAGTGACATCACTGGGTACAGGTCATATATATATATATATATATATACATCAGTCAAATGTTTGGACACAGCTGGTTGAATGTGTACTGATCATATTTTCGGACACATGGATATCCACTGTAGTTAGAATGTCATAGCTTGGTGGTTTCAAGTTAGGCTACAGTATGCATGGACGTCAAGGGCCGCATCAGAAGCCGAGAGTGGGTAAACTGAGTGTTTCTGTTCGCCCAATCGTGCATGAGGTCATTTAATCGATGTCCCTCAATATCCTTTAGCACATCACAGAAGCAGCCTTTCATTCAACCGTACCATAAGGTCTTCAAAAGCCACATGAAATATCTCCACCACTTCTGCTTCAGGGGCCATTACTCTGCTAATAGACTCCTTCCAACCACATCCTCAAGTCCTCTCCTTACCTTGTACTTCTGTGCGCCATTGTGGGTTTATTCTGATTAAGGCACTGCGAGAGCACTGAGGTCTCCATTACCATGCGGAGGAGCCGATTCCTGGGCTGGAATGGGGTTTATGTAACCTGCCCTTCAGGTAGAGCACCTGGCTCGGTCATTAATCATGTGCGGGTCCTCCGGTGAGGAGCAGAGTAGAGCCCATCTTGCAAGCTAGTGTGGGACACTAGCTTCACAGCTCCTGTCTCCCTGCAACCTTAAGGGCCTCTATTTCAGGGATTCCTCAGAGAGACTCGAGCAGAACTAGGTGCCACGGTACTCTTTGAGAACCCTCCTCCAGCCATGTCCAACTGATTGGGCGTGCTGGAGAGCACAAGGAGATTGGAGACTCCTCAATTTTGCTCAGCTTCAGCCTTGATTCTTGACAGCATGAACAAGGTGGGCAGTACGATACGATGGTTTAGCCCTAAAAGACTTGTCCCAGGCTGGGATTGATAGTAGTTTACTCCTATTCCACGGGCTGTTGTTGTTCTGTCATTGGCAAGGCCCCATCTGCAGTGGCTGCGAGGTCTTCCCAGGCTTATTTAAAGCACCACGAAGCACTCGAGAAGTAAGCGATCCTGGCATTCCCAAGGCACCTAGCACTTTGTTAATGGAGGAGGGCTGAAGTGATTATCACACTAACAGGTTATCACATGCAGGGAAATTCCCAGCAGGAAAAAGCAGGAGGCGTCCGCTGCCTCGGATTGCAGCAGATGCAATTCACACCACACATCACCATGACACCTTAAGAATTGCTCCCTGACCTGTAACGAGAACTGTCCTTCACAGGAGCATCTACTCGCCGGGTACTTCTTTTTTGGCCAGCAACTCCGACTCCAGCTCCTATTAGGATGAGCATTTTTGGATTCCGTGCTTGGATCTCCGAAACGGGCATCCACACAAATAACCTAATCCACATTGACATATCAAAGGCAGCCTAATAGCGCATTCTGTTTAATCTACATTAAAAAAAAAGTTACACATTTCGTATCGGTGAACAAAGTGTTTACGAATCGATTTTCTTTGACTGAGCATCACCTATTGTCCTGCTGGCTTTGTTCTAATCTACAAAAGGAAAAGAAGGAAGCCTGATTCCAGAGGAAGAGCCAAGAGACGCTGTCACAGAACAGATGGATGTTTCCAATTACTTCAAGGAATATTGCCGAGATACTACAGAGGAGCAAATGGTGAGACAGAGGAAGGAGTCGCTGATGAATAAAGCAGCTTACTTCAAACTTGCTCTGCCGTCCCTGTGGACCGCCACGCAATATGATCGTTAGGCTCAAAGACTCCCTAACCTTTGAGTGAGGCAGCATTCCCTCTGTGACTCGCTAGGGCAAAGAGCTAACCAGCAGTCACGTTTAATCTTTTTCCACCGTCTCTAATCTGCTGTGTTATTGACGAGGGAGATATCCCTACGTAATGAATTAATTACAAAAACAACGAGGCCGGGAGGAAGCAGAGGGATTGGCTCATGGGCAACTGGGAGGCTGGCTCTGCTTTTCTTTGCTCTGCGAATGATTTGGATTAATGACATCATTAATGTCTTCCACCCTGCGGAGATCAGGTGACTGACACACTGTATGTGATGGCTTCAGCTACAGGAAGACAGGGCTCCGAGTGGCTCAGTGGGCTAATGCACTACCACTATGGCTGGAGGGCTGAATCCCTGGCCATGCTGCTTTGCCATCAGTAGCCGGAGTCAGAGTGAGCACAATTAGCAGTGCTCTCTTTGGGTGGGTAGATGGGTATCTCTCTCCTCGTCACTCTCAAGTGATGTTGGCCGGCACAGGCGTCTGTTAGCTGTGATATGGAACATGTTTTGAGATTCCATCCACTGTGTATCATACGCTATATGGACAAAAGTATTGAGACACCTGCTCAATCACTGTTTCTTCTGAAATTAAGAGGATTAAAAAGAGCTGATCCTGCTTTTGTTGGAGTAACTGTCTCTACTGTCCAGAGAAGAAGAAGGCTTTCTACTAGGTGTGAGGATTTGATTGCATTCAGCAACAAGAGCATCAGTGAGGTGAGGATGTTAAATGAGCACCACCCCACGTCACCCCCTATCTCCCCAACTCATCCCAAAAGTACTGGATGGAGCTCCACCATCCATCATTCCATAGAACACAGATCTTCCACTGCTCCACAGCTCAATGCTGCTGGGGGGCTTTATACCCTTCTACTAGCCCACGCCTGGCATTATTAGGCAGTATGGTGCCAATAGGGTCATGATGTTCATCTGCTCCAGAGAGTCCTATTCTATTGGCAGTACTTCTTCTCTACAGTGACTAGACATGCTGTGTGTGTGCATTTGCACATCTCTGTCAGCAATGGCTGCAACTTTTAATAGCCAAAGTGGCTGAATGCACTCATTAGAAAGAGTGTCCACAAATATTTGGACATATAGTGCAGGAAAAGTGTAAGTATCTGTAGGCCAACAATCAACAATCATGGTTCCATGCCCTTCATGTACCCTTGCACTTATCCTCTTTTACTCTCTCTCCACACACACACACACACACACACACACAAAAATACCACACATACCCTAGAATAAGTCCAGATCTCGTCCCATCCACAAACTCGGTGGCATGAATAGTTGATAATCCAATAAAATCGAGCGCTGCGCATCCGTCTCATAATGATTTGTGTAGAGGTCATGGGGCTCAAACTCTCACTCACAGGCATCCACGCTTAATCCCCCCATAATCCCCCAAAACAATGGGTCTGGCTCAGCTCGGAGTGGGACAGATCTTATCAGCTGCTCAGGGGGATCAGAGCCTCGATGTGCTGCCAATACGGTGATGATAGTGCTTTAGAGTGGCTGGCTGTTCCTACCCCAGCATGGAGGAGGCTCATGATAATGCAGTGTTTTGCAGAGTTATGCATCACTGGAGCAGCATAGTGAAAGGAGTGGAAGTCAGAGTGCCTACAAAGCTGTGGTGTATAGTGGGATCTGCATAGGTGGGTGAGGTGTGCCCTCTGAGGAACCTCCACATCAACAGGCTTGCTTTCAATATTACTGCTCAATCTGTTGAATTTGCCTGGCTGCTGAAAATGATTGAGGCCAATCTGAGTAATCTTGACCAGGTCAAATAACCTGTGATGGTTTTGAGAGGATAACTATAGGCTAAGATATGACGGAGGGAATGAGATAAGTGCTGCTGGGGTGATTGCTTGCAAACTAGCCAATCAAAAACAGTAAAATCAACAATTACAACATCTATAATCTCATAAACAGAAGATTTATGTAATTCAGTGTTAAAGTGTCATTATTTACAGTGTACAAATGACCCTTAAATTGCCAAAGCAGTTATGCTACAGTATATATATATATATATATATATATATATATATATATATATATATATATATATATGTGTGTGTGTGTGTAACGCTGTAGGTTTTTAACAGATTTATGAACTAATCCTCTTTATTGCTCTTGAATTTGAAATGATGTCACTGTCAAAATTCAGGTCTGACAAACTCGGTTAAAAACCCAAAATCAATTAATATATATTTATAGTAAAGCTTATTTAATAAACTTTCTCATTTTTGATCACTAAGTATTAATAAGGCAATGAAAGCCAGCTCATAAGCGTAGTCAGTTTTAGAAATTCCATTAAATTCTACATCTTTGAATATTAAAAAGTGAGAAAAGTGAGCTTATACACATGGTATTTAAGATTTCGCTCATAAACTCACTTTATCATTTTTAAAAAAAAATATTTCAGTATTAAAGTAATGAGAAAAGTCATTTTTTTAAAAAATCTAAAATATCCTCGAGTATTAAACAGTGAGGATCATTAAAAGTTAATTTTATAATTTCCTTAAAATATTAAGTATTCTTTTTTTTTGTAATTTCTTCAAAATCATTCAGTATAAAACAATGAGGAGAATAAACTCAGTCCTATATCCCATATATAATTTCATATATAATTTCATAATCTTAAGTATTATGAAAGTAAGCTCATAAACAGTCAGTTTTTCTCAATTCTTTTAAACCTTTTAGAATTATATTTAGAATAAGTGACGAAAGCAAGGTCACAAACAGTCATTTCGATCTATAAAATGTTTATATATTAAGTAAAGGAAGCTCATACGCAATCATTTTTATCAATTAATCAAAGTATTAATACAGTAATTGATACAAATTGACCTCATAAACACAGTCATTTTAATCAATTCTTTCAATTTAAAGTGAGGGAAATGAGCAGTGTAAGTCCAATCCACGGCCATGCAACAACTGCCTATGGCTATGAGGTGGCCAAGAGTCCAAAAGGTCATAATTGACCTCACTCTTTCTTGGTAGTTAGATCCTCCCTCTACCCCAGGATCAGTGCAATGCTAGCCAACGCAACTGTCTGTCAGCTGATTTAACAATATTGGCGCTTAATGTTCTCCTCCAAGCATAAACATCTGAGGTGGTGCTTCTTGTGTCATGAGGAAGCAGGAGCTCGCCTTCACCATCATTGTGTGATATGGGGAGCTTTAGCTAGCAGGTGGAACAGGGCGTGACTACATTGGAGGAAAAAGACGGTAAATAACCCGAATGATGTCCTCAGGCTTTCTTATCAACTGAGCGGTGTGCTGTTCCTAAAGCTCAACAATATAAAATCCTTATCTTCCAGTTCCATAAACTCCAGTTGAGACCCAGTCAGATATATCGCTGGCATTTGCCACGTCAATCTCTATCAGTCTACAGGAGCTTAATACCAGGATGTGAGCGACTGAGCCCTCGAGTCAGTTTGAGAGGAGAAGAAACAAAGCAGCAGTTAATTTCCTCTTGTTTACCCAATGTGAAGCTGGTGGTGAGGAGGTCACGCTCACACAGCACAGGTTAACAACTCGCGAGTGTGCAGTAAACACACTGTCACGTCACTCACACCTTCAAGCTGCTGGTGTGGACTAAAACATTTGTGTGTTCTGTGTGTTTTAGTTTGCTTAAAAAACTACTGAGAGTAAATTCCTGATGTATCAAATATGTTACAAAATAAAAAATTATATATTTTTAATAACTGGTCAGAAGGTCAATGAAAACTCCAGTTTTGAAAAATCTGTTTTTTTCTGGCAGGTATAAGATGGTTCAAGCTTTAAAGGTTTCAATCAACCTGTCTTGATGCCAAAAACAGCATTCATTGTGCAACAAACCATCGTTGGAGACAGAGAGAGGCAACAGAGAGATTTGCTGCCGAGCTCCTGCTAGGATTCCCTTTGAAAAACAACATTACCAAGGCGCTAATGGTGGTGATGACTTTCCGCTCATTTGGTTCAGGGCCTTTATGGGAGGCCACCGCCAGTGTTTATTCTCTCAGCGGACGACTCTGGTACCGCCTGCCCAGCCTAATGGAGCATGCCCAGAAAAAGCCCCAGCGGGGACCACTTCATGGGCCATAGGCTCTTCAATCAGCTAATTGGTCAAAAAATAACATATCTGTCCCCTGAATCGCATCCAAACGCGAGTGACGCAAGGCGCAGCATGAGCAGACGAGTGTGGATTGTGTTCGGGAGGAGGCAGTGGACTGTGATTGGTGGTTCTAGGTGCGGCTCAGCTTGCCATGGTTATTGCTTATTTTGTCAGCTTTGTGTCAGAAGCGCCTTGCGTTGGATACCAGAGTGTGAGAACACACTGCGGGCCGCCGCCGCGCTTTTTCAGTGCTTCGGAGATGACTGTTAATGGCTGTTGAGCAAATGAAAAACACTGCCTATACGAAGAAGAGCGAGGGACTGCTTCAGTAAATCCTCATACATACAATTTGATACCTTCACAACTGGCAGCAGTAGAACACAGGACTACCAGTCCAATGTGTATCAGGGCCGTAATTAGGCTGACTCTGACTAAATGAGCCTCACAGACCCAAAACCCCCAAACCAGGTCTAATAGTGATTGGCATGGTGATAAGTTGAGTTCCTCACTCAGTCAGGATCACCAACCTATTACAGTAAGATTCCTTGAGTAGACTTCAAACAGATTTCAAAAACGATCAGAGGGTCACTGGTTCCCCACATCGCTTCGCTGCGGTGCTGGCTGTCACTGGCATCCATAGGCTGGTGCATTGGAGCCGGGTATGCGGCGCTTCCCTCCAGGCGTGTTGGTTGCCCAGTGATGCTGGGGCTATTCGAGAAATCAACAAATTGACTGTGGCTTGTGTTGGTCCGCCCTCACTGGTGCGACAGTGGGGGAGCGCATGTACGGGTTGGGTAACTGGTGGTTCAAATTGGGAAGAAAATGTATATATATATGTATACTTATTGTGCATTTTCTTGTCTCCTGTTCAAAGAACTAGATGGTTTAAATGTTAATCTTAGTCCAACACCGAGGCTGACAGTCTATGACTTTTCTAAAGTATCCCTACATTCACTGGAGTGATTTGTACCTAGTTTTGGGGGGGCTTTTTATGCCTTTCATGTTTGAGCTTGAGCTGGGTTTTAGCCACTACTTTTGCTTCTACTTGAGTCATAATTTCACTGAAGCAACAAGATTTGTACTTGAGGATGCTTGTGCGCTTCTCTAGCCCCTGGCCTCCATTTTTAAGCACTTCACGCTCCACCGTGGCATCTACACTCCATTACCCACGTCAGCGAATCCCGCCGCCATTCTCCTGTTTGACTTTTTAATCTGCTGAACTCGCAGCACCGGCCGCCCATTGATCACGCCGTTGATGCGGGCAGCGATAGCTCTCGGCTGCGCTGGCTGACATTTTCCTCGGGGCTCTCTTGTTTGCGGCTAACCTGCCTGAGCCCTTCCTCCTGGCCAGCCGCAGCCCTGCTCCGGCACGCGGTGACAGGTGACTGACGACGCTAACAATAGAGCGAGTGAAGCGATGGCGCACACACACACACACACCGCCACATGATAAATTACCCTCATCAGTTTGTTTTGCCAGCAGCCCCTTGCAGGTCAGCGTCGAGGCTCGGGCTGACATTTTGTCCCATACTGTATATGCAAATACCTGCCAATCAATTAGCGGACAGCTCCCTTCTCACCCCCCCATCCCCTCCTGGCTGCCGTGCATTGTGATTAAAATGAATTGATTGCACACTAAAGTCAACACAACAACTTGCAGAGAGCCCAGGGTCAAAAGGACGAGCTGGAAACATAAACACTTTCTTCAGGCCCAATAAGGGCGCTCACTCTTGCACCTGCACTAATAGTGGGTAGGGTCTGATTTTACCTATAAAACCGCCTCAAGCATGGATCTCTGATGCTTGGAATTGATCCAGTGACTGGGAAGGCCACTGAAGAACACTGAACTCATGGTCGGTCATGTTCATGAAACCAGTTTGAGATGGAAGTAGCCATTAGAAGATGGTAAGCTGTGGCCATGAAGGGATAGGTTTAGCATAATGAGCACAGGACTGAAAAAGGAAATGGCCAACACTAGAGAAAGAGGAGCTTCTTTGGAGGAATGTGGGAAAATAGTCAGATGAGCGTTATGCAGCAGATCTAGCGCTTCCCTCCAGGCGTGTTGGTTGCCCAGTGATGTTGCATCTGTGGCAGTTCAAGAAATGAGCAACTTGACTGTGGCTTGTGTTGGTCCGCCCTCACTGGTGCGACGGTGGGGGAGAGCATGTACGGGTTGGGTAATTGGTGGTTCAAATTAGGAAGAAAACTTAAGGGTAGGGTCTGATTTAGCCCTCAAAACCGCCTCAAGTCTCTGTGGCATGGATCTCTGATACTTGGAATTGATCCGGTGACTGGGAAGGCCACTGAAGAACACTGAACTCATGGTCGGTCATGTTCATGAAACCAGTAGCCATTAGAAGATGGTAAGCTGTGGCCATGAAGGGATAGGCTCAGCATAATGAGCACAGGACTAAAAAGGAAACGGGCAACACTAGAAAAAGAGGAGCTTCTTTGGAGGAATATGGGAAAAGAGTCAGATCAGCGTTATGCAGCAGATCTAAACCCCAACCTGAAGTCATTCATCTGAATGGGATCATCTCCAACATCCTGTAAAGCTTGTCCAACCTCCTTGATGCTTGACGAGAATGTTTTTGCAGCTACAGCAAAGCAAGGAACTTCAGGAACAATCCTGCCCAGGTAGACGCTGCCGTCTCTGATCTGAGGGAATATCGCTCAGGCCGCTGTGAAGATAAGAGATAAGGAGAGGAGAAATTTGACAAGCCTTTCAATTTAGAGGTGACTGAGGAACCACAGCAGAGCAAATCTACTGTTCTGGTTTCTTTTAAGCTGCTGGAATCTGACTGGATGATGGGGTGACACCACAACTTCCAAAGAGGCTTCTTCAGAAATCGGAGAACTTCGAAGGGTTCGAGGGAAAGTGTGGTAAAGTAAAGGGAGGGGGTGAAGAAGCTGTTGTAATTTCTGTAGCTAGGAAGTTCCAAAGAATCTGAGCGTGTTGTACGTTGAGAGACATTTAAGAAAAGAAAAAAGACCATAGCCGTGCTTATAATAGCATTTTTTATTGGAATGTTGGAAATATGACTTTACGACGCGAGTGTGCGCGAGTGTGTGTGGGTGAGTGTGTTTTTCATGTTAAAATGAGCAGTGCAGTCAGGGGATACGGGGCACCTCGGCACAATTCCATGCATTATTCATGCGCCAGCACTGAGCCGTAATCTCTGCTCTATGAACTAATGAAAGTGCCGTGCTCGCTCCGTCTGCCGCGCCCACGCCCCGCTCGCCGGAGGACGCCCCGAAAGAACATCAGCCCACTCCAGCCGACGGCCATTTTCCGTTTGCGTGATCCCGCTCCTGTCTTCAACCCAGAAAAGAGCATCGGCTGTGTTGAACCCCATCTACAGCAGAAGCATCCTCCAAGCATCCTCCATTATCACCCATCAGTCAGCGGGATAAGATGCTGTGCAGCTGCTAAACGGATCTATAGCCAATGTGAAAGGAGAAAGGGAGGACGAGCACCTGGCTTCCTGGCTTTTAGCTAGACAGCAAGACAACAGCAGGTGATGATGGGACAGAGTCTCGACTACTACTTACTGCTTAATGCACTGTTAGAATAAATGGAAGCAAAGAATAAAAGCCACCAGTTAAGATTCCTCAACAGCAGTTAGTAACCTCCAACTGCATCGAGCTGTTATGCTCTTGTGTAGCCAGTGACCAGTTAGATGCACAGGCTTTTCAAAGTGGTCACCACTTTCACCAATCTGTTTTCTGTTATTTATAATAGTATAATAAAATGATGCATAGCTAAAATTAGGAAAGGCTCATTTATCAACGTTGGAGCCTTCTGTGTGTACATCTGCTCGGGTCGTTTTGTAACATCTGGACCTTCTCAGATCCTGCTGTATATGGGTGGCAGGGGTGGAGCCAACCTCCTGGGCAAACTGGTGGTATCGGGAAAAGATCAAATGTCAACATCTAAAAGAATCAGCAATGTAGGTGTGTAAGTCGAGTCGATTTTTTGAAGTAAGGAGGAAGCTGGTGATTGGTTGAGGTAAGGTGATGGAGCATTAGCAGTAGGCAACCAACAGGCTGGGAGGACATCCCAGCCAGCCAGAATTACACTGGAGTGATGTGGGGAGCCATCCTCTCACCAAAAGAGAGCAAGGTCAATTGTGCTCTCTTAGGCTCCAGGTGCTGATGGCAGGCAGCATGACCTGGGATTCGAACCAGTGATCCTTGGTGCATAGTGGCAGTGCTGTTGCAACGCTCAGAGACCAGAAGCCCAGAAATGTTTGACTCTGCCCTCTGGTGGATGTATTGCTTAACATCCATGCTGATGTAAAGGATGCATAAAAGTATTCGGACAGCGATGGGTATGTCAATATGACATACAATGTCAGTAACTAGGATTAATTAGGAGCTC
>NC_132879.1:56889704-57034704 GCF_030463535.1 Salminus brasiliensis | reverse complement strand
AAACGAATAAAAAACGACCATGTACTGTCCTCCCCTACATTTGAACCTACCAACCTACGGGGCTGGGGGGAGGGTTCATAACTAACAAAACAAATAAACAAACCAGACAAATACAACAGACATCAAATACAGAGAACATAAAGCATACAATTACATTAACTGGTAAACATATACAATTTATTTGACAAGGTTAACCCTTCCTTTATCTTTTCCCACAGGTGTGGGAGTGGAGAAATCAGAGGTCACAAAGCATTGCATGTTTCTGGTTGAATCTCAAATACCTTCCTACTCCCTATCAAGTGAACTACAAAAGTCATAAAAGTATAGCATTTATACACAGACAGCTCTAAATTTCAGACTTATGAGTAAATGTAAATACTGTTCTATTAAAGATGCATGATCCTCTTTTTTTGAGTTAGAATCCGTAATTCTGGGACTTGCAAAGTACACTACTTAGGGAAGAATGTGTTATTTGGGATTAAACATCTGTGTTTTCTTTCTGCTTTGTGGTGTTTAGGTGTCTTTCTCTTTATGGGGTACTAGCACCCCATACAGAGCTAGCATGCTCATGCAAGTGCTTCCTTCTCTGTGTGGACAGGCATCGGTGGACAACAATTTTCAGGTCTCTCCATACATGTTGGATTGGGTTCAAGTCAGAGCTCTGGCTGGGCCACTCATCTTGTTCCTAACCCAGAATTTAAATGTTGTTTGCTTCATCACTTTATTTACTTAGGACAAAAGCATAAGTACTTAGCATTTACCATCATCTTCAGCCCTACATCACATCACATTCTGCCAAGCCTGGCTAACCATTCACTCCATTTTGGAAAAGCACTTCCAGCTTTTCTTTAGACTGAAAGGAGGTCTGGATTTTCAGACAGGCTTTTTTATGCCCCTAATACAAAAATACTGATGTTATTGCTGCAATAATCAATATTTTATTATATTCAACACATTTCACAGTTTTGTAAAAGGACAGAAATTTGCATAAAGCCAGGGTCACACTGTGATTTATATTCTGATTTTAGCGCTGATTCTCAGTCTGGCCCAGTCTGTGCTGGTATATATATATATATATATATATATATATATATATATATATATATATATATATAATAAAAAGCCAATAAAAACTAAGCATGGAAAGAGCAGTTATTTCAGGCAGTTATTAGGTTGTTAGGACCATTTAAGGTGGAATGAAAATTCTTATAAAAAGCCAACCTCTGCCTTGTACGTCCATAGCCTCCAATATGTGCTGGGCTACTCACCTCCAACTCCCTCTGCAGTCTGTACAGATCATGCTGACCCAGCCTTCCCACCTACAACCTCACCCAAAGGCATTTTCACCTTTCACCTATATATATATATAAAAGAAAATAACATTTACATTCTGGGTTACTAACATAAGTACACTGGCACTGCTTCTTGTTCCTAACCCAGAATTTAAATGTTGTTTGCTTCATCATTTTATTTACTTAGGACAAAAGCAAAGCAAGTACATCATCTTCAGCCCTACATCACATCACATTCTGCCAAGCCTGGCTAACCATTCACTGATAACTTGAATCCTCTTGATCCCGGGAGGGGGAGTTGCGTGATTTAATGTAACCTGTGAAGTAAAAGATATTGTTAAGTAAAAGCTAAAGAATGTACTTAGGTCTACCACTAAGACAGGATAAGAAAACACAGGAGAATTCATGTCGGCATGGCTTGAGAGTTTGAACTGTTTAATTAATGCTTTTATTTGACAGTGGAAGGAGCCAGATTCTGATTAAGGAAGGGGCTTCTGGTCAAAGCTGGGGGGTGGGGGGGTGGGTTCTCCCTTTATTTAGCTGAAGACAGCCAACAGATACACAGTAAAGCTGCTAATTGATCGTGGGAGAACTTAGTGGTTCCATAAATTAACAGAGGGGTCAATGGAGACACTTAAAGAGCCAACTGAGTAACACTATGTGCAGGTTAACTATCAGATACAGTGTACTTTCAAGTGAAAATAAAGCGTGAGTGACTGATTGATGAACCTAATAACTATTAAATAGACTATAAACAGTAAACTAAACATGTGTGCTGCATGCTCTCTGTATTACAAGAGCACTTTTTATTTAAAGACAGCTTTTATTAGGCCTCAAAACACCTACATACGTCTTTTGGGACGACAAATATAAACATATACGTATGTAAAAACTTTTATTTTTTCTGTATGTGCCAGTTGTCCTAACACCTTCTGATGGGGAATAATCTCAAAATGACCAAGAACTGATATCTACCAGAGGTGGCAGAGGTACCCATGTCTCATACTTACATAAATGTACAGAGAAACCCGTATGGTTTACAGTTTTTACTAAAGGAAAGGAATAAAAGTACAGAAATTGTACCTAAAATAAATAAGTAAAAGTATTTCTTTGGAGGATTCTAATTTATTGATTAAAAAAATATATGTGTTTTAAGTGACAGATGAACACAACCATCACACTGAGTGCAAATATTGGTTTATGCCTAAACTGCAACATCATCTGCAAAACATTTACTAGATTTTAATCTCTACTTTATTGTACAGAAAAAATAAAAATACTTAGTATAGCAGGTATAGCGGTTTCATATTCAGTTCACAAATATGAAATTGTTCAAATTTACATGGACTCTAACTATCTGCTGCTATTATTATTATTACCACCATTAACCATCATTACTCTCATTACTCTGACCATCACTACTATATACTATAATTATATTAGTTACATTCAATTATAATTATATCATCACACCTAAACAGTAGAATAGAATCAATTATCAATAATGCTGTTGGATATATACTGGGGGTTCAGGTTTTTAGGTTTTGTTGATTTCCTGTCCTCTTATTGCCTTGTGACGACACCATTTGTAAAAAGCGCTATACAAAGAAACTTTTTTTTTATTTGATTTGCTGATCAATTTGGTAATATATTTTACTTATTTTATTTTGTCATTTTTTTTAACCAGGGTAGTCAGTATATGGTTCTTTTGTCTTTTCACTTAGACCTTAATTTTAATGTATTGACTGATCTATTGTTTCAGTATTTCTTAGCTATTATAATCATATCAAATCAAAAAGTAAGTTTTAAATCAGTAAAATAAAAACTGACACCACCCATCTCAAACCAACAGCCTCATTCACTCCTGTTTAACTGTGTGGATTTTTGGTTATCTACTGATTAAAAAAATAAATAAAAATACAGTTTTCCCAGAAAACTGGTCAAATGTCCACCTCTGTTAGTTCCGTCCTTTCAGATTTGGAAACCTGTTTCTCAGACTCCAGCATTCTCACCTCACAGGGCTAACTGATCTAACTCTGTTGAACTGGTAAAAACAATATTAACCCTTTAAACACCATATGGTTCACTGGTTTCTGCATAATACAACTTAGTGTGTAATAAGACAATCTGTTTTAAGGGGTTAAGTATTAATAATCAATATTAATCAATACTAAACATTGTTAGCTAGCTATATATAGATGTCTTTAGGAAGACTGAGTATAACAGCGGGAAAAACAGTAGATCAGACGCCATAATTTTAGCTGATTATTCGATTTGGCAAGCATATTTAGGTGGAACAAAACTGCGGGGTGAGGCTGTGTGAGGGTGTCAGTCAGAGGTTCTCTGTCAGTTCAGTTCATCACATTAAACAGTGAAATAGTTTCATAGAGATCAGTTTGTAAAAGATTTAAATCAGTTTACAGAATCGAAGCTTCACTAACAGAAGAATTGATCAGGTTTAGAAGTAAGAATTTTTAAAGAATTAAAAAATAAATTAAAGAAAGAATTATGCAACTGCAGAGAGTAAGAAGTACAGCTTTTCTTGTGAATTTACTAATAGAAGTAAAAAGTAAAGTGACAGAAAGTCTTGGGTAAAGTGTAGAAGTCTAGTGTAACAGAGCTGAGAGCAAAAACAACAGAAATTGTCTCACTGTCCAAATACTTATGGACAGCATTTCCTATAATTCCAACATGGTTTTGCGTATGCACATTTCAAAGCATGGTTAAGGTCTGTGTGGAACACCTTCTACCTTCTGCCAGTGTGTATTAGCATATGACCTGGTGGTCACTCCTCTAATGTTCTACTGTAGACCACTGCAGGCTTTTACTGTTTACTGTTGCACAGGCTGAAAGTACATGTATGAACTGCGATAAATCTACCTGTCACTCAATTACTCTGTCTCACTCGTCGTGTGCACACACACACACACACACACACACACATACACACACTCAAACACACATACAAGCACAGAGGTTACTGAAGGTACACGATGGGGAAGATGGCTTCTACACTGAAGGCTGGTGGCGCCAGCCCACATTAAGAGCTAAAATATGTTCCTTTCAGCAGAGCATATGGTAATCTGAACTGATGCCATGTCATGTCATATTGCATATGGAAATTACCAGGATAAATAAAACAGCACTGACAGAAGCACTGGAGGCCCAGGATAGAGAAACAGCAAAACAGAGGAATAGAAAAAAAGAAGAAGAAAGCAATGTGTAGAAGCTAGATAGAGAAAATAGAGTG
Organism: Salminus brasiliensis; assembly: GCF_030463535.1. NCBI lineage: Eukaryota > Metazoa > Chordata > Actinopteri > Characiformes > Bryconidae > Salminus > Salminus brasiliensis. The sequence continues at coordinate 57,030,162 of NC_132879.1, read as the reverse complement.
GGAGCAAGTGCTTCCCTAACTACATCTAAAACCACAAAGGGATCCATGGCAGAATGTGTCTAGCAAAGTGCCATATGGACCTTCTGGCCTTTGCCCAATGAGCTGTCCTTCTTTACAGTTGCCGAAGAAACTCTTCATCAATGACAGCAGAAAGCATGAGCCACGTTACATCTCAAAGTAATGCAAAGTACAAAGTAATGCAACCACATGTCTAGTGCCTCTGCTGGCTGGTTGCAGTATAATGTGTAGCTCAGTCCATCCCCATATGTTTAAACTTCCAAGCTCCGTTCAATTTCCTTCTCTAAGTCTTTCCATCTACAGTGTCTTCAAATTCCAGCAGTTAGTTTTCCCTGAGCTGATATTGGCCCATTTTTTCTCCCAGAAATCAGTTTTTAACCTTTGCTCTGCTCTGTTGTAAGAAGGCGGGGCTACACTTAGGAATTAAGTGATTGACAGCAATGGCTGGAAGATACTGGTCATCTGCAGCAGGACCTGCATGGCGTCCTTCCTGTTCAGTAGATGGAGGAGCTCAGCTGGAGAGGAACTTCCATGAGCTGCACTTTTACTGTTGGAGCACTGTTCCACTTACCGGACAGACTGGGAGTCCAGGGGGAAATCCGCTCTGCTTCTGCACTGGAAGCTCAGTGAAGATGGTCTGAGACACTGAGGCTTGATGAGAACCAAATGAGTAGGCAAGTCTGGCTCCACCACTGGCACTGGTCTCTACTGCGCAGATTATGGATGCAAATTTTGGGCCACTTTTACCTTCTCTTTGAACGCAGCCTAAGTGTCTCACTTTTTCTTAGTTGATGAGACAGGTGGCAGTCCTGCCTGGGGGGCTGTGGGAGTTAAACAGACCATGAGAGCAAAAAAAATAGAATTTTGGACCTTCATTCAAATGATGAGTGAATTTTTCATGATGCATATTAACAGAAGAATACCACGAAGACTATTACTGACCAGAAAGAGTGAGGAACAATGAGAATTAAAGTAAAAGTTTCTCTGCTGGTTCTTAAACAGCAGAGTTCTTGAAAAGCAGAATTCTCCTACAACCTGAAGTCTGAGTTCTTCAACAGTAGAGTTCTTCAACAGTAGAGTTCTTCAACAGCAGAGTTCTTCAACAGCAGAGTTCTCCTACAACCTGCAGTTTGAGTTCTTCAACAGTAGAGTTCTTTAACAGTAGAGTTCTTCAACAGTAGAGTTCTTCAGTAGTAGAGTTCTTCAACAGCAGAGTTCTCCTACAAACTGCAGTCTAAGTTCTTCAACAGTAGAGTTCTTTAATAGTAGAGTTCTTCAACAGCAGAGTTCTCCTACAACCTGCAGTCTGAGTTCTTCAACAGTAGAGTTCTTTAACAGTAGAGTTATTCAACAGTAGAGTTATTCAACAGTAGAGTTCTTCAATAGTAGAGTTCTTTAATAGTAGAGTTCTTCAACAGTACAGTTTTTCAACAGTAGAGTTCTTAAACAGCAGAGTTCTCCTACAACCTGCAGTTTGAGTTCAACAGTAGAGTTCTTAAACAGTAGAGTTCTTCAACAGCAGAGTTCTTTAATAGTAGAGTTCTTCAACAGTAGAGTTCTTCAACAGCAGAGTTCTTTAATAGTAGAGTTCTTCAACAGTAGAGTTCTTCAACAGCAGAGTTCTTTAATAGTAGAGTTCTTCAACAGTAGAGTTATTCAACAGCAGAGTTCTTTAATAGTAGAGTTCTTCAACAGCAGAGTTCTTCAACAGCAGAGTTCTTTAATAGTAGAGTTCTTCAACAGTAGAGTTCTTCAACAGCAGAGTTCTTTAATAGTAGAGTTCTTCAACAGCAGAGTTCTTCAACAGCAGAGTTCTTTAATAGTAGAGTTCTTCAACAGTAGAGTTCTTCAACAGCAGAGTTCTTTAATAGTAGAGTTCTTCAACAGTAGAGTTCTTCAACAGCAGAGTTCTTTAATAGTAGAGTTTTTCAACAGTAGAGTTCTTCAACAGCAGAGTTCCCCTACAACCTGCAGTCTGAGTTCTTCAACAGTAGATTCTTTAATAGTAGAGTTCTCCTACAACCTGAGTTCTCCTACAACCTGAGTTCTGTCCTCTAAATCCTTGAACTGCAAAGTTCTTCAACAATGGAGTCCTTCATCAGCAGGGTTCTTCATCATCTTCATCTTCTTCAGTAGAGTTCTTGAACAGCAGAGTTTATTCTAAGTGCGTTCTGAGTGTTCACAGTCTGAATGCACCCTGAACTCTCTTATATAGAAAGTAGAATACAAGGACAGAGTTTTACATGGTATATTTTAAACACTGCATTCTAAATTCAGCCATCACTACTTTTTGAATGTATTCTGTCCAACCCTGTCAGTTCCTCATCAGGATCCAGTAAATGACACACTTGCCACCATCATTTTGGCAAGACAGTCATGTTGATTACTGCCTGTGGTATTCTGGACTGTTGCCAAACATATTCCTGACTTTTTCTAAATTCTCTGACAGCTGATTCTTCCTCAGACTGCAGGTTATATTGATTATATGAATATAATAACCATGTATGTAGCATATAATACACAAGGAATGCTTTACAATCAACCCCTTTTTACACCAAGGGTACAAACATATGTATCTTACAGGTCCTCATTTCTACTGGGTCGAAGGTCCTTAGAGGACGAACGAGTGATATAAAAAGGATGTACAAAATGAAACTGCTTAAAGTATAGTTCTCAAAAAAGAACTAGACTATGCCAAATGTATTGGAGCATCTGCTCATTCATTGTTTCCTCTCAAATCTAGGGTATTCAAAAAAGAGATCATAGTTCCACTGCTCCATGGCTCAGGGCCAAGGTATCGAGTTCTTCAATAGTAGAGTTCTTCAACAGCAGAGTTCTCCTACAACCTGAGTTCTATCCTCAAAATTCTTGAACTGCAGAGTTCTTCAACAATGGAGTCCTTCATCAACAGGGTTCTTCAACAGCAGAGCTCTTGAACAGCAGAGTTCTTCAACAATGGAGTCCTTCATCAACAGGGTTCTTCAACAGAAAAGTTTTCCTCCAACCGGAGTTCTGCAGTCTGAGTTCTTCAACAGTAGAGTTCTTCAATAGTAGAGTTCTTCAATAGCAGAGGTCTCCTACAACAGTTCTGTCCTTTGAGCTCTTGAACTGCAGAGTTCTTCAACTATGGAGTCCTTCATCAACAGGGTTCTTCAACAGCAGAGCTCTTCAACAGCAGAGTTCTTCAACAATAGGGTTCTTCAACAGAAAAGTTTTCCTATAACCTGAGTTCTGCAGTCTGAGTTCTTTAACAGAATGAACACCTGCTCATTCATTGTTTCTTCTCAAACCTAGGGTATTAAAAAAAGAGATCATAGTTCATAGATCGAGTTTAACAAACTAAAGCAAAAAAACAGACACGCTAGTTTGCATCAAAAGGTTAATAGGATTTAAACAATGGAGAGTTTGGGACAAAGGTTCTGTGGCATAAAAACTATATTCTATTTCCTGTACCATTTCCATTTCCTGTGACCCTGCCTGGTAAAGGACTCCAGATTTCCCCTCAGAGCCTTAGGATGTAAATCACATATGAGTGTTTAGATGTGAAAGCCCAGGATTAATGCATGGTAGCAATGCAAAGCAAGGCCAGCATGGCTGTAAGGCTAATGCCAGGAAAGTGATGCTAACACTGCAGTAGTGATGCTGAACGAGGCCAGGAGCCACCATAATATTGATGCTAACACTTCGGTAGCGATGCTAATGCTGTTATTGCTAACAATGCGGTAGCTGGGCAAGGCAGACTTTGACACACATTTATGCCACAGTATGTCTTTGCACCACTTCCTTTTGCAATAATATTTAAATCAAGGACAGACTCAACCTCACCTTACCTAAGATTAGAGCTCCATGTTAGCTTTGTGGAAAATGTAGTCCCCAGATTATCAGAATGAGAAAATGTCTCTTCTAGGCAAACAAGAGGCCATCCTTGTGCATGCATGTTTCAAAAAGGCCCATCTGTCAGTCAGTCACTCAGCCAATCAATAAAATGGACTCAGCCTTGCAGGTCATCCTGCAAGACGGTCAATTATTAAGGGAAACCGATAAGCTACAGTCTCTAACATTACACAGACAGTAGGTTGTGTCCAGTCCAGCATTATGGACATATGTAAAATCTCCTGTGCATAATACCCTATAAAACCTGTCCTCCCCGAAAGCATAAAACTTTTCTGTGACAGAAGCTACCGTGACTCCAGCTTTTCTTTGACGTGTAACTTATTCGCTCCCTATAAAAGCAGGTCTGGATGGCACGGCTGCGAAAGACACAAACAGGAACGGACGGAGCTGACCTGGCCGCCCGCTCCGCCCCCCTCCCTCCTGCCGGCAGTCCCTGCAGCAGCTGTGCTCCAATTACAAACTCCTGACACTGCCTGGCCTGTATTAGCATTTCATTAGGACCCCCCATCCTCCCCTGATTTAGAAGGAGCACTCTGCTGCCACTGACCACACCAAGCCCCTAATTGCCTCTTAATGTTGCCTGCAGCTTGGGGGACACCTTCCCTGTACCTCTCTCTCTTTCTTTCTCACTCTCTCTCCCCCCTCTCTCTTAATCTCATCTAATATGTGGGTCACTGCCTTAACCTTTCTCCCCAAAGACTTTCACGGACAACCAGGGATGAGGGGGAAAGAACTAGCCATGAATGTTTAATCAGTCCAGGAGAATGTTTGGATTCAATCAACTAAACTAGGAGAAAATGGGAGATTTAAATTTACCATGAAGGAAAAATGGAACATTAAAGAAAAAGGACACCATATACGACATATACTAAATGAACACACACACAGCTAGTCACTGTACAGAAGTATTGTCAATAGAATATGACTGTCTTAATGCCAAGCTTGGGCTAGAGGGGTAAAAAGCCCCCAGCATTGGAATGATGGTGATGCTCCATCCAGCTGTTTTGTAATGAGTTGGGGATTTGGGGATGAGGTGAGGTGGTGATCACCCAACACCCAATCAAATCCTCACAGGAATCCTCCAAAATCTAGGACAGTAGAGACAGTTAATTCAACAAAAGCTGGATTACCTATTTTTAATACCCTTATTTAAAAAAACAAACAATTAATAAGTAGGAGTCCCATTACTTTTGTCCTCTTGTTGAGAAGGGTAAGCATGTCTTGGGCAGTTTCTTGTTCCAAAATCGATCCTGAATCTGTGCAGCTTAAACAACAGCAAGCTTTCATTTTGTTCCAAGATCGTGTTCAGCCTGGGACTTGCTAGCCTATTTGACTCCATGTCTGCTCACATGTCTGTATATCACTGCACAAGTGCAACATACAGCCGCTGCTATGATGTTAGACACAGCCAATACCCACTTGTGAAGTCTAGGAGCCCAAATTGTCTCTTTTCATATACTGTCGATAGAAACACCCATTTATATTGACTGGCAGTGGGACAATAACAGGGGTAGTGAGCAAGCCAAAGGGTCTCCAGAATGAGTGGCCAGCCAGTACAGCCTGTCCCTGATAACTACACGGTACAAAGAGAGAAGCTGAAAGAGGAACATTAGATTTCCTCAAATGAAAGGCCGCTCCTGAAAGCTTCCACACCGCTGAGAAAAATACCACCACTGCATCCTCCGTCAGCCGAGACATCAGTCATCTAAATTCTGCTACCGATCCTGTTGATTCTGCATAATACAGCCTCATACCATTTCCATAATTAATGGAAGCTAATTAACCAACAGGAGTGGTAATGTATAAATAGAGGCTCGGAGAGCAATCCCTATGTCACCGCCCGCAAGTTTCTATTTAATCTTAGCAGTGTGAAACAGAGAGGGAGTCATCGTGGTAGAGAGGAGCGATCCTTCAGAGGCATACATTTCAGCTGCAAATGAGCTTTAAGGGATCTCCCGGCGTGATAGTTTCAAGACTCGGAGAATCAAAACCAGCGGTAGCGTGCCATCAGCATGGGGATAAAACCTCGGTTTAGAAACTGCGCCAATCAGTGATGCAGAGCAGTTCAAACGAGTTGAGCAAAATACTAAGCTTCTACCAGGGGTAAACCTCTGACTGATTGCAGTCCAAACTGCTAATGTACACCAATACAAGCCAAAACATTAGTACCTAATAGTGTCTAATATTGAGTAGGTCCTCCTTATGTCTCTATAAAAGATCTGACCAGTCGAGACATGGACTCTACAAGATCTCTGAAGGTGTCTTGTGGTATCTGGCACTTTAGCAGCAGATCCTTCAGTTGTCTTTTCTTCAGAGCATGTTTGGTAGGTGCTAACCACAACATTCCAGACCTGTCTGATGTTTTGGTGGAGATGTTCTGAAGGCCCAGTCATTGTCTAGAACCTCAGTCTGGTTCTTCTTGTCAAAGTGTCTCAGATTCAGGGGTAAACCACAGATTGCAGTTCAAACTGCTGTCTGTGATTCCAGGCGTTGCTAATGTACACCAATACAAGCCATAACATTAGTACCACCTGCCAAATATTGAGTAGGTCCTCCTTATGTCTCTATAAAAGACCTGACCATTCGAGGCCTGGACTCTACAAGATCTCTGAAGGTGTCTTGTGGTATTTGGCACTTTAGCAGCAGATCCTTCCATCAACGCTTCAATGGTTGTCTTTTCTTCAGAGCATATTTGGTAGGTACTAACCATAACATCCCAGACCTGCTTGATGTTTTGGTGGAGATGTTCTGAAGGCCCAGTCATTGTCTAGAACCTCACAGTCTGGTTCTTCTTGTCAAAGTTTCTGAGATTCTTACGCTTGCCCATTTCATCCCCTTCAAGAATTGATCACTGTTCACTTGCTGCCCAAAATATCCAACCCTTGACTGATGCCATTGTAGATGAAGATAATCATGTGTTTTACCTCACCTTTTTCATTTAAGGCTGATCAGGGTATGTGTACATACTTAAGGAAGTGCATATTCTCAGTGAGGCAGCTCCTAAGGGCAGTGCTTTCAAAAATAGCATTTGATTATGTTGACTGAGGGTTTCTTTGGCTGGTTTTGATCTAGATGTAGCTGTCTCAGCTGCATTAATACAGCAGTCCAAGCAAGCACTTGTAGGATTTCCTTTGGGATGTTGGACATGATAAAGGTGTATGGGAGTGGATGATGTAAATGTACACCATGAAAGAAAAATTGGAAATAAAAAAGGAAAAACTCTAAAGCACAAGGCTATGTCCTGCTGAGAAGTATAAGCATGCCTTGGGCAATTTTCTGGTCCTAGACAGAACCAGGATCTGTGTGAGATGAAACTTTAAACAGAGGCTCTCTGACAGAAAACTTCCACTTTGATCTAAGGCCATGTTCAACCTGGGACTTTCCAAAAACAGCCAAAAAAGCAATTGATTGTATTGAGTGGTGGTTTCTCAGGGTGGTTTTGATCTGGCCATGGTTCATTCCTCCTTAAAATGATCTTCACTCATTTTAACACCCCTACTGCAGTGGTCCAAACAAGCACTTGTAGGGTTGTAGCATTTCCTTTAGGGTGTGGAACATGATGAAGGTGCCTTTAGGGCCTGTGTTGGTTAGCCCTGCCTTTGAATTACTGGCTATGCCATTTGGTCGTGGAAATGCCCTAGTTAAAATCAGGACTCAGAACATCTCTCCTTGTTTTAACCTCCATTATTCCAGATAAAACTCCAGATATTGTCCTAAACCATCCAACACTACATACTTGAGTATTAAAATCATGATATAAAGAAGAAACACTTTTCTGGTGGTATTGTGGTCAGAGTTACAACCAAGTCAGGAATATTGATTGTCCTGTGGAGTAAAATCTCACACATTAAGTGAGACACAAAGAGAGTAAAGACCTGGACTAAAACCAATGTTCCATTTAAATCATGGTTGAATTTTGTATATAAACCCATGGTAACAAATGCATTTATTTTCTCTGTCTGTATTACAAAGCACTAAGGAGAAGCATTGCCAAATTTTGAAACCCCGGGTGACCACTGTGCCTGAAAACTAATGAAAATCTGTTCACGAATCAGACAAATGGATAAATAAATAACATGAAAAGCTCTTAAGCAAATCACAGCGTTAGCAGTGTTGTGACATCCTTTAAAAGCACCTTCAAAGTGCTGCCTAAGGTTTTCTTTCATATTATCCTGAGATGTTGACAGGAAATGGATTGCGGTGCTTTCACAGTCCAGTAAACACGCTCTTGCTTTTGAATGTATGGAAGGGCGTGATGTAGGATGCTGTTTAACCCAGAAAAAGACGCAAGAGGGGCCCCGGGGACAGGCCCATTCCTCATACTACACATCCATCATGGAGGGCAATGGAAAGCAGCAGATACCAGGACCGCACATCCTCCTCTCCAGGGATGCAGACCCGACGGTGAGGGAGAGACAGGGACGCTCCTGCTGGGAACATGGGAATGACACCAACAGGGCTTTTTTTTTTTTTGCCTGACTGTATAGCTTCTATTTCACTGTAGTTCCCAATTCCAGGCCTGGAGAACCCCTGTTTGGCACATTTGGTGTTTTTCTAATGCACCTCATTCAAACCAGAAAAGCAAGTCACCAAAAACACCTTTATTGTTATTATTTTACAATTCTACAGTACAATGAAATACTTCTCTTCACAGCCTTTAGAAAGCCAGGCCCAGCAACACTATGGTGGCCTGGAGCAGAGAGAGTTGCTTCTTGCTTTAGAACCCAATCAGTTGCAGCTCTGTGGACTTGAGTATTGAACCCACAACCCTGTGATCAATAACACAGTGCTCTAACCATGGAGGAACACTGTCACAAAAGCCACCAATTTTATTTTAATTATATGAAATATATTATAATTTACTGTTTAGGTTCCTTACTTTTACAGTCACACAAAACCTTGTATTTCCAAAATGGCAACTTTACAGGATAAGAAAAAAACCTTCTTAACTTTTAATGGAACAATTTTAGTCATTTTGTAGTAAATTCTTCATAAAAAACAAATAAAGTTGATCAATGTTAAGAACAAGTGTCAGATTCATGTTATGTCAAAAAATATTTAAAAAAATGGCAGTAAAATTTTATTGGCTATGTTGAATGTTGAATGTTGTTGAACTCAATATATTGTTTAAATATAGGTTGATGATGATGATGATGATGATTTAAAGTGATCTTAGTCATGTTTTCATGGCATGACTCTCAGTATGTTCTGAAGATTAGACCCAATGTCCATTGCTAGCTTGCAGTTCACATTGGGCAATTTAAAGCACTAAGATAAGACTAGAGAGTTATAGAGGGCTTGTTTAGAATTATACCAGTATAATTACACCCGCCTCATTTTGTTGAATTCTTGGGAATTCTTATTCTCAATAGAAGAATTCAGTGGAATTACAGTGGCATTATTTAGTAGAATTATTATTATTATGAGAATTCTTATTGAAAAAGTTTTTGAGTAAAATTTTTGAGGATTTTTATTGCAAAATTATAGCAGTAGAATTAAAAACATTTACTGTGGAATTGTCCTATTAGAAGTGTAGTTCTCTTGTTGTAGAATTATACCAGTAGAATTACAGTGGCTTCATTCTGTAGAATTATTGACAATTCTTATAATTGACTCTAACTGTGTATTCTCATTATAGAATTATTGAGGGGTCTTATTGTAGAATTATTGAAAGTTCATGTCGCAGAATTAGACCAGTAGATTTGTAGTGGACTCTCATTGTAGAATTACAATATAGAGGACTGTAGAAGGTGTAGAGGGTTGTTGTAGAATTACACCAGTTGAATTACAGTGGCTTCGTTCTGTAGAATTATTGACAATTCTTATTATTGACTAATTGTAGAATTATTGAGGGTTCTTATTGTAGAATTATTGAGAGTTCATGTTGCAAAATTAGACCAGTAGATTTATAGTGGACTGTAGAATTACAATAAGAGGGCTGTAGAGGGTGTAGAGGGTTGTTGTAGAATTACACCAGTAGAATTACAGTGGCTTCGTTCTGTAGAAATATTGACAATTCTAGCAGAAGATTAGTATAATTGAGAATTCTTAATGTAGAATTATTGAGGGTCCTTATAGCAGAATTATACCAGTAGCAATGTCCATTGCTAGCTCACAGTCTGGGTTTGAGTTCCCATGTCTCAGTTAGCTCCTGGCTCTTTAGCATTATGCTCCACAGCCCTCAAAAGGCTCAGGCTGCTCAAAAGCTACAGTGGCCACTTGAAGGAGGGATGTGCTAGCCTCTGCTCTGCCAGCTTCACAGCACAGCCAGGCCAGAGGGAACTAACCTACTGCAGTGAGTGGATCTGCTACTGAAATCAATGATTTCTTTGACATACATACATTTACACATCTCCAAAGTGTGTGCAGGTACAATGCATTTTCTGACACCTATTCCTAAAGTATTCGAAGGGAAGTTTCCTCCTTGACCGATCAATATTTCACTCAATTCGGCACTTGTCCTGCAGGTAGCCTCAGCTCTTTCTTCTCATCTTATTTCAGGGTGTCATATTCCCCTGCACATATGTGGGCGAGAATGAGTCCTGTCAAACGCGAGTACGGGGAGACAAAACTCATCCCAGGCCTGTCTGTGCCGCCGAGCATGTGACAGCCCCCAGGAAAAAGGCCCTAATAACATATTTGATTTGCCGAAACCTTAATTTTTCACTTGGCTTCACTTGACCATTTCTGCATCCCTGCAGTGCATGTACCTCGACCGCCCAGTCATTAGTAGAGGGGATTAGGAACCTGGAGAGAGTGTCCTCACATTTACAACATCTGCAAACAAGGCTCATCACTTTTACAGTGAGTACAGGGGGTGATGTATTGATCTGACGGTGGTGTTTCAATCCAATCAATTTTGGATCATTGAAATTTAATAGTAGATTGTTATGATATTAATTGTCAGGTGTGTTCATTTTTGGACACACCTCACATTCACATTGGGCTATTTAAAGGACTAAGATAAGACTATAGAGTTATAGAGGGCTCTTTTAGAATTATACCAGAATTATAGCCACCTCATTTTGTTGAATTCTTGGGAATTCTTATTCTCAATAGAAGAAATCAGTAGAATTACAGTGGCTTTATTTAGTAGAATTATTATTATTATGAGAATTCTTATTGAAGAAGTTTGTAAGTAATATTTGTGAATATTTGTTATTGCAAAATTAAAAGCAGTAGAATTAAAAACATTTACTGTGGAATTGTACTATTAGAAGTGTAGAGGACTCTTGTTATAGAATTATACCAGTAGAATTACAGTGGCTTCATTCTGTAGAATTATTAACAGTTCTTATTATTGACTCTCATTGTGTATTACTATTATTGAATTATTACAGATTCTTATTGCAGAATTATAGCAGTAGAATTACATATACATTTTACCATGGAATTGCACTATAAGAAGTGTAGAAGGCTATAGAGGGTGTAGAGGGTTGTTTTAGAATTACACCAGTAGAATTACAGTGGCTTTGTTTTGTAGAATTATTGACAATTTATATTATTGACTCTCATTGTGTTTGCTCATTGTAAAATTATTGAGGGTTTTTATTGTAGAATTATTGAGAGTTCATGTTGCAGAATTATAGCAGTAGAATTACACATAACTTTTACTGTGGAATTGTACTATTAGAAGTGTAGAGGGCTGTAGAGGGTGTAGAGGGTTGTTGTAGAATTACACCAGTAGAATTACAGTGGCTTCATTCTGTAGAAATATTGACAATCCTTTTTTTTGCAGAAGAGTAGAATAATTGAGAATTCTTAATATAGAATTATTGAGGGTCCTTACAGCAGAATTATACCAGTAGATTTATAGTGGACTCTCATTGTAGAATTTTTGAGAGTTCATGTAGCAGAATTATACCAGTAGATTTATAGTGTATTCTCACTGTAGAATTAATGAGAGTTCTTATTGTAGAACTATGTCAGTAGAATTATGGTGGACTCTCATTGTAGGGGTATAGTGGACTCTCATTGTGGAATTATTGAAAGTTCATGTTGCAGAATTAGACCAGTAGAGTTATAGTGGACCCTCATTGTAGAATTACAATACAGAGGACTGTAGAGGGTGTAGTAGAGGGTTGTTGTAGAATTACACCAGAAAACTTACAGTGGCTTCATTCTGTAGAAATATTGACAATTCTAGCAGAATAGTAGAATAATTGAGAATTCTTAATGTAGAATTATTGAGGGTTATTATAGCAGAATTATACCAGTAGATTTTTAGTGAACTCTCACTGTAGAATTATTGAGAGTTCTTATTGTAGAACTATGCCAGTAGAATTATAGTGGACTCTCATTGTAGAATTATTGAGGGTTTTTATTGTAGAATTATTGTAGATTCTTGTTATAGAATTATACCAGTAGAATTATAGAAGGCTCTTGATGTAGGATTATACCAAGAGAATTCCAGGGGACATTTACTGCAGAATTGTAGAGGACTGTCATAGAATTACATTAGAGGAATTACAGTGACCTCAATTTGTAGAATTGTAGAATTCTAAAATAATAAACTTAAAATAACAGCTTTAAATGTTGCTCTGATTTCTTTCTTAAAGCGTTCGCACCTGAGCGGGATCACCATTGTGTCAGAGACTTCCACCCTTAATGAGCAGCTTAAATAATACAGGCCCTTTAAGGTACAATAAGGGGGTGAATGAATGATAAAGGTGCCACTAAGTATAGATGCTTTCTTAATTAACGGTAATAAATTACAGCAGCCACTGCTTCAGTTCTAATGCTGTGATCTCTCTCTCTCTCTCTCTCTCTCTCTCTCTCTCTCTCGCTCTCTCTCTCTCTCTCTCTCTCTCTCGCTCTCTCTCTCTCTCTCTCTCTCTCTCTCTGCTACCACAGACAGGCCTCCATTCAAAAATGAATGGTCATGCACTACAAGCCCGATGTAAGACAAAGTATATATATCTTGCAGAGAGAGTGAGTGTGTATGTGTGTGTGTGTGTGTGTATATATGTGTGTATGTGCGAGTTTGTGTGTGTGTGTGTGTGTGTGTGTGTGTAGCTGAGGCACCATTACGTTTACTTTTGTCACTTAATTATTCCTCAGGAGAGGCAATTAGCCACCGTGCAGCAGTGCGGGCAACACGACTTGAAACAACCTCCATGCACACACACATACACACACATAGTAATCACTCAAGAGCCATGGTCCGATGAGAGCGGCACACAACACAAGATAAAAGAGATTCAAACACACAGCGAGTGTAAATTTAGATTCTTAATTTAATCAGATAAATGCTCTTGTTACCAAAAAAAAACAAAGAAAAACCTGCATAAATCTGGACTGACGTCACAGATTTCTGCATATCAAAGGATTCCTCCTAAGACAATATTAGCTGTCTTAAACAATGCAGTGGCGTCTTTGTGAGTCTGCTGGGTTTAAACACATATCAGGAGGTTCAGCAGAAGTGTTTAGAAGAAACAGAGCATATTAGGTTCCCACTGAAACAAAAGAACTGAATTCAATTGAATCAAATGTTCAAACGATTCCCAAAGGAATGGAATCTGCTCCTTTGTTCCTCGGTACTTACTTTACAATTGAAATTATACACAACAATCAGCCATAACATTAAAACCACCACCGGCTAATATTGCATAGCCTAGCCTTAAGCCACCAGCGGACAAATATATATGGGGGACCTGGCGAACTGGTGAGAGGGTCATGGGTGCCCAAAGCTCATCTAATGCTCTCGGAGGTCCCACCTTACAGCTTACAGGACTTACAGGACTTACTGCTGCTAATGCCTGATACCACAGCAGGACATACCTACAGAGGTCTCGTGGAATCTATGCCTTGAATCGCTGTATCTGTTGTGATGGCACAAGGGGGGCCTACTCAATATTATGGTTGGTGTGGTGCAACAGATAACACCACTACCTGCCAGTGAGCTACTACACCATGTGGGAGTCCTTGGGCAAGACTCCTAACACTACGTTGGCTCACCTCTGTAATATGAGTAACGTTGTAAGTCGCTCTGGATAAGAGCGTCAGCTAAATGCCACAAATGTAAATGTAAATAATAGGCAGGTGATTCTCAGGTTGAGGCTGCTAGGTGTATGTAAATGCAATGCTTCTTGTTGGGACCCCAAAAACAGAGAATTAGAAAGTTGCTGGTCTTGCAGCTTGGTTTCCATCTACAGCTACATAGCTTGGTAATGAATATACTTATAAATTAATATATGTATAAAGATGTGAGCCTTTTAAAGTGCACTAATAGTAAGTAATTTCAAACAAATTCAACAAATTCTTTCTTCCTCTTTTTTTGTTCAGCTGCAGTTGCGATTAATAATACTTCAGTATCATGTCACATTTTAATCTTGCCCTAAATATGTCACACCACTTCCACTGGAGACGGCAGCGGTGGCGGTCCCGGCCTAACGCGAGCGCGCCACGCTGATCAAATTTCCCAGCACCTGCTAAAGTGTCACAACTAATCTGTCCACAATTACCACAAGCCCTTGTTCCGAAACCCGGCCAAATTAGCTTCAAAATAACGGCATGGCAGTCAAAAGAGATCCGATTCATTACAAACTGAGGCAATCTGAGGCACACGACACCTTTTCTCGGGAAAAGCATCGAATTTATTTCTTTTGTCTGCTTTAAAAACAAAGCTCTATTTCCCAAAATCTTCCCAAAATACTTTTCTTAAAAAGTTCTTGAGAAATTTATTCCTAACAGAAAGTCTAGGTCAGATTCATGATGTGTTTTACCCCTGGTGGACTGCCAGAGGGTTGTTATTACAAGCCTCCATTACCAAAGAAAAGCCGCACCCATTTGTACAGAAGTCCCTGTAGTTACTGAGTAATACACTTTAGTGTGTGATAAGCCTTTCTGCACTAAGGGCGTAAATACATAGGGAAATTATAAGCATATAATAAGCATTATAATTATTATTATAATACATTATGCAAGAATTGGTATTTCTTGCTCCTGGGCTCCCCCTACAGTCCAGAGTCGTCTTCTAAAATACAGACTTTACACATGCCTTTCTGGACAAGCTGAGAGCTCCAGAAGCAGCATCCAAAGGTAGAGAAGCATGTGGGCTGAGGCGGTAGAGTAATACTACAGGATTTTACACTAATATGACTGTTCACCATACTGCCCGCTTCACCAAAGTCCTATAGTGCAGTTGGCAGCGTGTTGAGGCCAGAACATCAATGACAGAGATGCTGTCACCCTTCAAACTCCCAGATATCCCAGAGTACCCCTCGTTGGGTATGGCAGTCACAGGATCTCAAGCAACCAATCAGGGACAGTTTCCAAGTCCACGTCACCGGAATACTAACCGGTGTCACTGTGACTGTGTCTGTTGTTTTGATGTTGTATTTAGGTCTACATGTGTCGTTAGTTTATTGTGAAGTATTGCCATCGTTTATCATTGCATACCAAAGCGTTTACTCACCTGTTGCCGTTGCTGTGTTCTCGACCTGCTGTCTAGCAATCTTTATGCTTCACATCTAGACCTTTGGGTTTGACGTTTGGAGACTGCCTTCTTCTGGATTTGACCTCTGCTTTGTTTCTCGATTACGTCCCTGCTTCTTTCATGCACTTTTCTGCTTCACTGGATTTGACTTGGATCTTGTTGGACTACGGTTTTTGTGGATTACCTTTTTTCAATATTAAAGACTCTTGCTTTTACACCTGCCTGGTTCACTTCTCCGGCGTAACAGATGCTATCCTCCCTAATATAGTCAGTGGAGCATTACCATGATTCCAAAGCTGCTGTTTAAGCTGCTGTTAAGGTATAATAGTCCAATATTTAACATACATATCAGATACTTGAGGAATCATTTACCTAACAGCGAGTTTGGCTGTGATAAACAGAGCAGAGGTTAACACTAATTGGGGTCAAAACAGAGACATTATATTAGGTAACAGGCTGAGCAGTTGCTTCGGTTAAAGCAAGCAGGCCCGGAAGCTTTAATGCAAAGGATTCCAGAAAGAGCTCTGCATCTAAACAGCTGACTTTTAGCAATGCTTCTCCCGGGAACTGGCAAAGGTCTTGTCCCGCAAGCGCAAAATAGACTCCTACACATTGTACAGCCAACGTATTTTCACCCTGAGGTTTTTTACACACACTCGTGCAAGAACACACACACACACACACACACTTACACACCTTGTTGATGAGGTGTGCATTTTATAGATGCAGGTGAGCAGATACAAGATGATTTGAATTCCTGGCAGGAATATGAATAAAGGTTATTAAGCACTCGGCGAGGCATCTATTTGCCAAGCGTGTAACCACTGGTGTGACATTTATCAAGAATGTCCAGTTTAAATGTCACGGGAGGAGATAGCAGTCCTGCTCTTAATTAGGACCTGAAAGTCTTTGAGGAGTCCTCTTACTCCAACTTCTTCTGCCTCAAGCCTCCACTGATGTTCCTCGCTCTCTATCTTGCTTACTCTCTCTCTCTCTCTCTCTCTCTCTCTCGTGTATTTTTTCTCTTTCTCCACTCGTCCGCTCGGCTGGCTGGCCACATTCAGGGAGTGCATGTTAAGCAAACTTCAGATAACAATTGATAAAGGGAAGGTGGATAAAGCACAGACAAATGGCCGGGGATGTAGTTCATCCATCACGCTCACAAGACTCATTGTTTGCAGATTTTAACCTATAGGAGTTCGCCTCCCCTCCCCAGCGGCTCCCACAAATCATACTCCACGCAGGCCAGGGGGGAATCTGTGCAGAAGGGATTCTGCAGTAGAAATTGGGGAGAGAAGTGTGTGTGTGAAAGTGTGTGCACGTGTTTTTAGGGATTTTTTGGAGAAATGGGGGATTTGGGGGTTTGGTGTGGTGTGCAAGGAACCTTCCCAACATTATCTGCCATGCGAGTTTTCAGGCCGGAAAAAAAGTGAGGTATAACAGAGTGTCCCGGCTTCATGCAAAAAAAAAAGTGCGAGAGTTATGCGAGTGTAAATATTGACTGTGCTGACACGGCGCAGCGGCGGGTCGATGGAGAAATGTTTGGCTTATCGCGCGGCCTCTGCGTCACTGCCTTCCTCACTGCAGAGCCTCTGAAGTGCCTCTGTCTCTGCTCTGCCACAGGATGACAAGGCTACGCTCAACCTGACGGAGGAGTATTTAAAGCCACGACTGCAGTGCCTGCACACAGCAGCTCCTGAGACCTGCAACAACAAGAGTCTGGGAGGTAACGTCTACTATAGGCGGTCAAGCAGAGAAAAATGTAGCTCCATTTTTGCTGTTCTTCACTTTTCCACATAAGGTGAATCCGACAGCTGTTCCTTACGTGGGGTCAGGATTCTATTGGACCAATAGAAATTTCCAAAATGACTTGGAATAAAATATTTCTACGTTGACTTCCATTGAAAGTTATGAAGGTTTTTTCCTTCTCCTGTAAATCAGCTATTTTAGAGATACAAGGTTTTTGTGTGACAATGACAAAGTATGTCCCCCATATAGTTCACTTGTTAAATTAATAACATTTGTTTTGACCAGTAATTACTAAAGTAATGATCACGATGTATCAAGGTATTTTTATGCAGTATTATTAAAGAGAAGCAGTAGCCGAGTAAAAAAAAAAAAAAAGTCATATACGTTTTATGAGGCTATAGTGCACTAAAGTAGCCACACCTGTAGCCACACTCATGATCAGTGCACTTAAAGAGTGCTAAACTGGAGCACGTATAAGTCAGGTCAAGTCAAGTCAAATTTATTTGTATAGTTTTTATAACTGTTGTCGTCACAAAGCAGCTTTACACAATCAGTAATTAATAAAAGACAGAGATAAAAAAGAAATAATGTAAGAAGACATGAAGGATCAAAGACCCCCAGTAAGCAGCCAATGGTGATAGTGGCAAGAAGAACCTCCCTCAGAGCTGGAGGAAGAAACCTTGGGAGGAACCAAGACTCACAAGAGGGATGCGACCCATCCTCCTCTGATCAGAACTATTTCTTAATTATTGATAAACAAGTATATACAGGTATAACTTTAATTAAGTGTACTTAACCCTGCTAAAATTTTACTATTTAAGTATGCGTAAGTAGACTTTAAACTACTGTATATGTATTGAAAATCATATGTATCATATGTATGTGTATTTTTTTCTTTCTCCATTCGTCCGCTTCATATAACAATTGATAAAGGGAAGGTGGATAAAGCACAGGCTTTAAACAACTACTGTATATGTATTTAAAATCATATTTAACTTAAATACTTAAAGTATTTTTTTAAAGTAATAAAACTAATATTAAAATTAAAACACATTTAATAACAACTGTCAAATCACTATGATATACTGGGAGTATTAGAATTGTACTAAAAATACACGCTTCTAGGCATGCTTTGTAGTCTGCATATTAACATAATTTTATATTGATATTTCAGGTGTTTTTAAGTGACTAACTGTTTTAATACACTTTGCACAGTCTATAGAAGTCTATAAAAACAGTATTTAAGTAATATATTAAATTTATTAAATAAATATTAAATAAAATTAAATATATAAACATTTTAACTGATTATTTTAAATGAATATATATATATATATATATATATATATATATATATATATATATATATATATATATATAAAACATATAAAAAATAAAACAAAATAATAAAAAATTTAATATAATTAATATGACTTTTTACCATATAGGAGACTAGGCTTTGATTTAAGTCCATGGGCAAGACTCCTAACACTGCACTGGCTCACCTCTGTAATTTGAGTAACCTTGTAAGTCTATGTGGATAAGATTGTCAGCTAGACGCCATAAATGTAATGAAAATGTAAACAAAAGTGTAATATTAATAAATAAACATTTTTTTAATCTCCATTATGTAGCTACTCCTACTGGTTGTCATGACAACGGATGGAGCACAAAGCTTTCTGAATGGTTCTCTATCCCACACTTTGTATCGACCTCTTAATATGCATGTTTGTGGCTGGAGACCCACCGATATTGAGGGTGGATACACTCTTTGAGGCAGGTTTGACCCAAGCTTTCTCTCTCATCCTACAGTCATACAATCTAGCAGCTGCACACCACGGTGTTCAATTCTGTACAAGATTTATACTGGTTTTAAGTGTGTTTGATGAGCGTAGTTGACCAATTGTGTGTGATAGGGGAGGGGTGGAGTTCCATAGAGTGCACAGAGCTGTAAAAAACTGTTGACCTAAAAGCCTGTTGGAAACAGACAGTGCTAAAATTTGTTTATGCTCATTAAAAGTTATGATGCCATAAGGCTATTAAGGCTAGAGGCCCTGCATTACCATCAGTGATGTTTCATCCATTAATAAAGTCTACATGAACTTTGGCCAACATTTTCAGCTTAATGCCTGTTTCACATGCAGTCGGGAAGTTTGCTTGCCCTCTAGTGTCACCTCTGACCACATGTTGAACTGAACTGGCAGAAATCTCCGGTCTGTCATTCCTCAGGAATGACGCTGCCAGAGCTTGTTCAGGCCTCGCATAGCTTCATGTGTAATGCACTATACGCCAAAAAGTTTGTGGACACTCTGTCTAATGAATGCATTCAGCTACTTTAAGATGCATGCATTGCTGATACACACACACACACACACACACACAGCTTATATATATATATATATATATATATATATATATATATATATATGTATAGTGCCTGTAGAGAAGAAGTACTGCCAATAGAATAGGACTCTCTGGATGCAGATAAACATTGATGACCCTATTGGCACCATGCTGCCTAATGCCAGGTGTTCAGGCTATAGAGGGGTCTATATAAAGCCCCCCAGCAGCATTGAGGTGTGGAGCAGTGGAAGAACTGTGTTATCTGCAATGATGGATGGTGGTGCTCCTTTCAGTACTTTGAGAATGAGGAGTTCTTTAACACTTCTGACGCCAAATGCAATCAAATCCACAGAAACAGCCAAATAAATGGAAGAAACAATGAACGAGAAGGTGTCCCAGTATATGTCCCAATACCTGGTGAACTGAACTGGCAGAAATCTTCATCCAGTTTCTCCATCTTCCACTCTTCCAGTCATGCCAATCTACCAGACTTCCCCAGCTAAGGTATTTGCGGCACTTCATGAGAGGGTTTGGTACTGCTTGCTGGTCCCAAGTGTCGTGTCAGAGCCACCCACATGCAAGACCCACACTGAAGATGTTTTTGGTTTGCCTCCAACAAACCACAGCCGTAATTTGTCGGGCTTTGATGTAACAGGCAATTTTTGATTTTTTTATGCTGGTCTACAAGAGGGGCCGTGGAGGGAGCGTTTTGTTGTCAGGTGGCTTTTGAGGGAGATAAAACCAGTAATCAATAAGAGCTCAGCAAGACGCCTCGCGAGCTATTGTAAACCCACAACCATGATATCAAAAAGGGCTCCAGGAGGAATAGAGATAAAACGAGGCCCGCCGCTTCCTCGACTTCCTCCACGGGAGCTGTTCTACATGCTCGGCTCATCAGCGCCTTTGATGGCTGATCCCAAATCAGAGATTGTGTTTTCAATTACTTCTGCACCTCCCTCGCCCCACTCCCGCTCAGCAGTGTCAGACTGCAGAGGTGCGGGGATGTTCTAATAGGGGAGCATGCTGTTTTAATGCGCGGTCCAGTGGCCTGGTTGGAGACAGAGGTGTCTGGAGACCTCCTCCAGGAACACGAGAGAACAGAGCCAGAAACAGAAGCAGGTACTCATGGGGGTCCAGCTCTGAAGGGTGAGATTGATGATACAAAGGGATTTCCTGAGAGTGTGGCTGTGGGAGTATGTGTGTGTGTGTGTGTGTGTTGTGGGGGACGGGTGGTGGGGGGTGGTTGTACCTTTGAGTATGTACCTGATTCTACCTTGATCCTTAAATTTCATTTCAGCCCTCCTTTATTTTATTTCCCCTCCTGCTGTTACCCAGGGAGGCCGCGGTCCTCCCAAGGCTATCGGCCCGCAAGCCGCCCCCAAAACACATTTTCGCTGTTGCTCTGCAATCTCATTGTCTTGGGGCCTGGCCGGTGAGAGGTAAATAATCCTTTGCATTTTTAGACTTTCAAAGGAAGGTGATAATGCTTTTCCTTGTGTCTGTTACATATCCCTTAGGAATGACGCTGCCAGAGCTTGTTCAGGCCTCGCATAGCTTCATGTGTAATGCACTATATGCCCAAATGTTTGTGGACACCCTTTCTGATGAAGGCATTCAGCTACTTTAAGATGCATGCATTGCTGATACACACACATGTAGATTGAAGTACTGCCAATAGAGTAGGACTCTCTGCCGGAGCAGATATACATCATAAAGCTATTGGCACAATGCCGCTGCCTAAAAATGCCAGGCGTGGGCTAGTAGAGGGGTATAAAGCCCCCCAGCATTGAGCTGTGGAGCTATGTCCACACCTGCATAGCTGTATTCAGTTCACTGCTGCCACACGATTGGACGGTTGATTAGATTTTATTTGATTTGCATTCAGAGCCAAAAGTGCTCATCCTCAACTCTCCAAAAGTACTGGTGAACAAACACTCCAACAAAAGCAGGATAAATGGAAGAAACAATGAATAAGAAGGTGTCCCAATATTTTTGTCCACTTAGTGTACTCACCAAGCAAGTTCTTAGGAAGAACTGTAAACCTATTGATTCATGCATATATCTAATCAACCATCTAATCGTGTGGCAGCAGTGTACTGAATACAGCTGTGCAGGTGTGGACCAGCTGTTCCAGGTAACGTTCACATCAACCAACAGAAGGAGGGAAAATTAAGGAGCCTTAAAAGCTTACTTCCATTAAGAAGAATCTAACCCAGCTTTACCCAGACCTAACCCTAAACCTTGTCCTAATCCTAATCTTAACCTCAACCCAAAACATAATCCTAACCCCGCCCCCTTAAACTCCAGACTGGTGTCAGCAGCCGGTCTACAGCAGCTGGTTGAGGACCATGAGATGGACTGTATTAGACCTGTTAGATGATCAGTCTACGAACGTCTACGGTCAGAGACAATCTCTTGATAATCTATTGAATGTTTGGATGCTGCTGCATCACTGATATGGTGTTGAGATGTTACTGTATTTCTATACATATAGATTCAGCATATGTGGGTGGTCATGCTTTTGTACTGACTCGAGACACGCAACACCTCGGCTAAAGCAAATATCACGCGCCTAGAACGTGAAAAGCCACTGGGTCAGGGTGAGATGAATCTGTGTTGACAGAGAATTCCTCTCTATCACTTTCCAGGGAAAAGAAAATCACCATGAATATTCTCACTGGAGACCGAACTACAGCATTCCACATAAATGTCTCCAGTTCTCTGCCTCTCAACATATAAACTCTGCATTTCCATATAAATGTACCCAATATATCCCACGTGCATTTGCCATAAGGGACCACCCTCTCCTGACTATTGATTATACCCTCCTTGCTGAGGAACAGTAGCTGCCTCTGTTATTGCCGTTTTGCCGTGATCTACAAGGCTTTTATTTCCTTTATTGTAGAAGCAAGTGATTTACCTTGTAGTCCATTTTCTGAAACATCGAGAGCACCGGATCTGACGGTGAGACCCGTGGGGTCGGGTGGCCGGCGTGGCCAGCAGCGGAAAGGCTTTTCAGTCTGTAATGTAGGCAAGCACTTCCAGAAACTGCAGCAACAGTAGCGACGGCTCCGCCGGCACATCTGAGACAGGCATTATGCCTCTCGCTGAGACACTCTCCTGACAAAGAGGATTAATCTAGCAGCCACGAGCACACCGCTGTAGCTACATCAGCTCGAACAATGGCGCCGAGTTGCTCTTTGAGCTAGCTATTTTTGGGGGAAGAATAAGGGGTGGGCTATAATAGAACAAGGGGGCAATCCTCCATATGCGCTCGTGCCTCGCTGATGAAGTTAGGGGAGCGAAGGAAGCAGAAGGAATCGGACGACTACTACAAGGCTCAAATCGAAGCCGATCTGAATTAGACAGAGGACGCATTGTTCGCCTGAAGCTTTCCAACGGACAGCGGAAGCTGGAGCTAATTTCTTTCTCATTGTCCCGTGATGGAGAATCAAACGACTGGAGAGTGGAATGCGGAGGAACAATACAGCCAACTGCACTTAATGACAGAGTTTCATTTGAAAGTTTCACGGGGAATATGCTGACTGGGTAGAGAGAGCAATGAAAGAACGCATAAAATTAAAGTGTCTTATAAATAATTGATCAAAAGTAGTCTGTTAAAGAAGCATTAAAAATAACACTGCAAAGCAGAAACACCATCCGCCCATAACCTTCAGAAGTCTTGAGCTGGCGTTGTCGTTATGCTGTATCTCAGAGGTCACTAATGGGCGGACCCCGGCCCAGGCCTGGCCCCAGGCGCTGTCCTATTTTATCCTCCTAAATTTTGACAGTGTTGATTTTGACTGACGTAACTGTTCTAGTATAGAAAGCCAGTAGAGACAGTTACTCCAACAAAAGCAGGATAAATGGAAGAAACAATGAATGAGAAAGTGAGGGTTTACTCTTCCCACCAGTTCTATACCAGTATGTCTCATATCGTCGCTGTCCATTGAAAAACGTGTCCATTTCCGTCTCTATGGTGACTTTACAAGAAAGGGCAAAAACATGCTTAACTTTGAATGAAAGTTATTGGAAAATAAGAGTTTACTCCACCAAATTAGAGCATTTTTGTTGGTTCATTCATCCAGGACTTCTCTTGAAAGTAGACTCATGACCATGGTTTTCTCTCTAGACAAAGAAACATACCCTAGCACATGTCGTATGTTGTACAGTTCCCATATGTGGCACATCGATCACCTTGCCTAAGTGTAATCATAACTGGTGAAAATCAGCCCCCACTTTTGCTTAACATACATAGTACACATGAAGACACAGCTGTTCCATACTATACCCCAACTTCAGGTCTATACCCCCACCATACTATACCCCACCATACTATACCCCAACTTCAGGTCTATACCCCCACCATACTATACCCCACCATACTATACCCCAACTTCAGGTCTATACCCCCACCATACTATACCCCACCATACTATACCCCAACTTCAGGTCTATACCCCCACCATACTATACCCCCACCATACTATACCAGAACTTCAGGTCTATACCCCCACCATACTATACCCCAACTTCAGGTCTATACCCCAACTCCAGGTCTATACCCCCACCATACTATACCACAACTTCAGGTCTATACCCCCACCATACTATACCACAACTTCAGGTCTATACCCCCACCATACTATACCCCAACTTCAGGTCTATACCCCCACCATACTATACCCCAACTTCAGGTCTATACCCCCACCATACTATACCCCACCATACTATACCCCACCATACTATACCTCAACTTCGGGTCTATACCCCACCATACTATACCCCACCATACTATACCCCACCATACTATACCCCAACTTCGAGTCTATACCACCACCATACTATACCCCACCATACTATACCCCAACTTCAGGTCTATGAACAACAGCATA
Organism: Salminus brasiliensis; assembly: GCF_030463535.1. Taxonomy (NCBI): domain Eukaryota; kingdom Metazoa; phylum Chordata; class Actinopteri; order Characiformes; family Bryconidae; genus Salminus; species Salminus brasiliensis. Next base: position 57,005,826 of record NC_132879.1, on the reverse strand, counting down.
TGTGATGAATTTACCTCTACAGTGTACAGAAGCAGCTACAGGTTTCAAACCATGGAGAAAACGAACACAAATGGAGATACATGGTTTTCATTGGACTATAGTGATATGCTCAGAGACATTTTTGCGATTTTGTTAAAAGCAGTAATGTCAAGCAAGTTATTACGACTGTCATATATTTTAACACAAGATGTTTTTGTAATTAGTCCTTTTTTATCGGATAGCTAGAACCCACTGGTAGACCTTTGCTAATGTTATAAGTAATAAGTGTGTTAGAACACAAAGCTCTTCTCTCTGGACAATGATATTCTCCACCTTTTTTTTTTACAATCCTACCAGTGCTCCATTTAGTAACAGTGTGCAGAAAACCTGCCCCTAAGCAGCTATAATACACTAAAAATATCTCACAGATCTTCTGCCAGACCCATTACAGTAATGCAGAACAGGAGCATAAGCCAAATGCAGCTGTACGACACTGATAGGGCGTTCACTGTAGGTAATGTGGAAGTGAGCCCCAGTGGTTAGCTGCACTGGATTTGTGTGGTCCTGCCACTGCTCTGCACACAAGATAGCATGACAAGGATGGCTGTGTGACGTTCCCTCTGGCTCTGTGCTCACCTGGAGCTGTGACATGTTACCATGTGCTTCAATTGAGATGTTCCAGTAGGGTAGAGGCATTTTAACAAGCTTCTCTCTTAGTGCTGAGCTTCTGATGTTCAGAACTTGTTAGGTAGTCAGCTAGTCACTCAAGGCGTGCGCTACAGGAGGCTTTCTTCTGTCATCCAGCACGATGGGGAAACTCCATTTGGAAGAATAAAAGACGTGAAGAAAGAAACAGGCGTGTACAAGGACAATAACAACACCTCTTCCACAGAGTCCCATGCTGAAGAGAGCTCCACCATAGATGGATGTAGCTGAATGAGTGAATGAATGAATGCAGGTAGATCTGAAGCTGTGGAATAAGGCTTTCTTCTTGAGGGTTGAGTGTATTTTGATAGCACAAACAATGAGGCAAATACTCAAATGGATTCATGTGTATTCAGTAATTGGTTCTCCAGTGGACAGCTAGTTGATCAGAATGTAACCACAGAGTAGATCATGCCTTGTAAATCAATGATTTCCCAACTGGTGAGAAATCTATAACCAGTAACAGTGGTGCTAAACCTGTTTTTATGAGTCAAATAAATAAATCTGACAGTAGGGAAGCCTCCCAGGGTTTCTAGGCATTCAGAGAATGTGTTGGAACTGTAAATAACTGTGAAGCCTTAATTTCTTATTTCAATTCTACAAGTAGACTTTTGCAATCACTTATAAGTTAGGCCTTCAGGAGCTGTACTGAAGACCTAACTGAGGAGGTCATGGTTCGATTTCCAGTAAGGTCCAATCAGGTTTCAGACAGTTTTTAGAAATGAAAGCTCTAGTTTTCAAAGTTCTACCTCTAATGCAGCATCACCTTTCTTCAGCTAATCACCAGCCTCCACCTGTGTTAAAAGACCTCCAGCCAGTGTTAAAAGACCTTCACCTGTGTTAAAAGACTTCTGATTGCATGTTTTGTTGCTGCTTTCCCTCCTTACTCCCCTCCTCCACCAGTTTGGTCCCAATAGCTGTCTGAGGGTAGACTCTGCCCCTCGCCTCTTAGTTCGGCAGGATCTGCGAGAGTCCCGATGTTGCAAGATCTGGCCTACGCCAAAGACAATTAACAGTTCTAACTTGCTAACATTGTTCCCATCTCATTAGTTGTCAAGATTACATTTATAATTTACTTCCTTCATGTCTCCAGAGTCTTCTGGTAGAAATGGAAAACAGAAGCAGCTGCTTCGTACCAGTGCTTTTTAATAGAAGGTTAACCTGCCAAATGCTAGGTGACATATGGAGATATGGGAATGAAAAAAAGTAGCTAAAATGTTAATTTGTAACAGCATTCACTTATAAAGACATTAGCAGAAATTTTAATCTTTTTTGGACACTTTTACCCACATGGACAGAATTAAAGGTCTAAGATGTAAGATGAAGAATGGTCTAAGCTGGAGAATGGTCTTGGGTGGAGAATGGATGTTTCTGCTATTGCCATATTTCATTAGCTTGCACCAGTTCTGTATCTCTCAGCTTGTTCAAAGTACATAGTCCAAATAGTCACAGTCCTGGTTAAGAGTTTGAATGGCTTGTGCAATGAAGCTCCTTCTCTTTCTTTCAGTGGCAGTGAACACAATTCCCTGAATGCAACAGAGTAAACATGTGTATCGCCGTCCATGGAGGGGAGCAGCTGGAGGCAACGTTTGTATTTATTGCAGTGGAGTAAAAGTGAATTACACTATGCAATTGTAGAGGGAGCCCAGGAGCAATAAAATACCAATTCTCACATAATGCTGCTTGAAATTCTTCACCATATAGCTCTGCTTTGCACATTGCCTTATTTGAGGTCTGGCCTATGGGAACAGTTTGAGGGTGGCCTGTTGGAAACTGCTGGGGGTCATTGAAACCAACCCACCTTGCATTAACTTGTGTTTCATGGTTCTGGTTCATGGTTTCCAGGAATACTAAAATCTGCATCTGCAGTGTGACCAGATTGCTAGTCATGGATGATCAGTTATCGTTCTCAAGTCATGTTGCAAATCTAACTCAGTCATGCAGTTAGATTTGCAACATGACTTCTCCATTACAACAGATTGTAGATTTGCAACATGATTTCTCCATTACAACATCCAGAGAATTTGGCCCTTCCACTCTAGAGGGTCAACTTCAAGACTTGATCACTGCAGCTCTCTTCCGGCTGTAACTTATCCAGAACACAGCGGCATGAGTCGGGTCATCTTCAACGTTCCTAAATTCAGTCATGTCACTCCTCCTCTGCTGTGTTCTCTCTTCACTGGCTTCCTGTAGCTGCTGCCCAGATCATCAGATCCAAACCCCTGACTCTGATCTATGAAGCCAAGACTGGACCAGCTAGCCCCTCTGTACTTGATGGCGATGGTCAAAAGCTGATCTGCACCAAGAGCCCTTCCAGCTTCAAGTACGGCTCGGCTCGACCCGCCATCCTTTAAGATCCACGGAAGATGAGCGTCCAGACTTTTTACTGTCCTGCACCAAAGTGGTGGAACGAACTTCCCCTGGGAGTCCAAAGCTCACTGTTTTCAAACCCAGACTGAAGACCCTACTCTTCTTAGAGTACTCAGGCGAAGAGAAGAGTATTATGGTCTCCATATTGACTTGTGTTTAGTAGAGTCTAAGATTAGAGGAGCTTTTATTTTTAGTCTATTTAAACTAACTGAGGATCTTCTTCAGTAAACAGCGAAGATCTTTAGTAAGTCACTCTGGAGAAGAGCGTCTGCTAAATGCCATAAATAGAAATGTGAATGTAATGTTTCCGGTTTCCTGCAGGTCATGAACATGCTCAGCACTAGGAAAGAAGCTTGTTAAAATGACTCTATCCTGCTGGAACATCTCAACTGAAGCAGCTCATTTCACTTGGTAACATGGCAGAGTTCCAGGTGAGCCCAGAGTGAGAGGGAACATCACAAAGCCATTTTTGTCATGCTATCTAACAGTAGGAGGACTGCACATTTGGTCTCGGTTCTACATTACCTACAGTGAACTCCCTCTGAGTGTCGTACAGCTGCATTTGGCTTATGCTCTTAAACTGCATTACTGTAATGGGTCTGGCAGAAGGTCTGTAGGATATTTATAGTGTATTACAGCTGCTTATGGGCAGGTTTTCTGCATTGTGTTAATAATGGCAGTATTTGTAGGAGTGTAAAAATGGTGGAGAATATCATTGTCCATAGGGAAGTGCTTAATCTTCACACTTACATGACCTGCAACAACGCAAAAGCAAGGGGGAGCAAACAGGAATACACGCTTGGCAACAAGCTAATGCTAGGTGTTCCTTTAGAAATAGGCACCAGCCTATTTATTTACCGGTAAGACTCGAGTGGGGCAAAGCTAAAAGCTAACAGGCGACAATCTCTTCAGTCAGCTAACAGCAATTCCACCAGGAAATAATTACAAGGGTTTTTTTTACAGGGTAAAAACTATACAATAAAACATGGCTCCTGTGAGCTGTTGCAGTGCCCCAACCAATTTCACATACTTACAATATGGACAAAAGTATTGGGACACCAACTTGATCATTGTATCCTGCTTTTGTTGGAGTAGCTGTCTCTACCGTCCAAGGAAGGCTCTCTGCTAGATTCTAGAGGAGCATTGTTGTGAGGATTTGATTGCATTCAGTGACAAGAGCATTAGTGAGGTCAGGATGCTGGACCAGCAGTACTTCTTCTCCACAGGGACTAGACAAGCTGTGTGTGTGCATTTGCACATCTCTGTCAGCAATGGTTGCAACTTAAAGTAGCCGAATGCATTCATTAGAAGGGGTGTCCACAAACATTTGAACACATAGTGTACTTACCGTTTGTACATTGTTCATTTACAGCCTGTGCGGACTGTTCCGCAGCCCATTGCAGGAGTGCTTGGACCCTGATGAATGCTGGCTAATCTCCGCTGTCAGCCGTGTGTTTCAGAATAATTCATCACATTTTTAAAGGATCTCCAGATGGGAATATTAACGAGCGCATTGGCAAGGGCTAAAGTCTTTAAGGATCTTACACACCCTACTTCTCTGACATCAGAGGAGGAGGAAATCTCTGGCTTGCAAGGACACGATAAACCTCACCTCAAAGGCCCTCAAAGGGAGCCATTACTGTAATAGCGTAATGACTACATGCCAGACACACCGCTGGGTTCTTGGATCACGTATATACATATATCTGGAGCGTTACACTACAGTGCAGCGTGTTGTATATTTCCCAACCGAATACACACACACATGGGCACTGAGCAATATGTATATAATAGCCTGAAGCTAATGAAGTATTTGCTAATTCTGTGTACACAATCGCACAATAGGCCTATGGTATCCCCTCAAACAGCTAGTGTAAGTGTATATAAGCTAGAGGTCTGCACAGGACTGGTTTATTTTTGTCCTTCGCCCCAGCAGAAAATTGTTTGTCCTTATTTGTCCTTCTCCCACCTGTTTTGGCCCACCACAGTCCCCCACAGCCGCATAGAGGCCAGCTCACAGTCGGCCTTTGACACAGTTTATTCCAAATAATTGATTTTCTGCTGCAGTAATACAGAATAATAAGGAAATCATGTTTTTGTGATGTAATTTCAGGCTGTTTGTTCACAATAAAAACTAAAAGAAGAAAACCCTAAGCTTTGGGAGGCTATACACAACTACAGCCTAATTCTGAGCCCCTATGCTTTACACACTAGACTAACTAATGTCCTTCTAATATGGTGTTGATTGTGTAAATAAGATCAACTCATGCACATTCTAAAGCATAATTACTGTTTATTTGTAGTATAATGGACAAAAGTATTGGGACACATCTCTTTACTATTAAATTCAGGTGCTTTATTCAGTCCCATCACCACAGGTGTGTAAAATCAAGCCCCTAGCCCCTAGCCCAGAGCCAGCCCAAGGTGTACTCGAATTACGCAGCCGCTTAGGGCCCCAGTGCCACCAGGGCACCATCATGATAAAAATATATATTTAAAACTGAATAAAATATAATAACACTGAATAACTAATTGAATAATTGGCTTTTTTTTATTTTAATTGGCTTCAGCGTATTGGTATGGGGGGCCCCAAATGAAAATCTGCTTAGAGTCCCATAAAAGCTTGTGCCGGCCTTGCCACAGCCATATAGTCTGCCTTTCTTCCACACATCAGTGAAAGAACGGGAGGTTCTGAAAAGCTCACTGAACTCCAGCGTGGTTCTGTATGTAATAGGAGACACCGCTGCACCAACAACTACAGTAAGTTAGCTGGTGAAATTTAGACCTTCCCTCCTAGATCTTCCTCCCTCAGCTGTGAGTGGTGTTATTATTGAACAGTGGAAGCTTTTAGGAGGAACAGCTCACAGAGAGCAGCTCAGCCACCATAGTAAAGGTACAGAGCGGGGTCAGGGCCGAGCGCTGAGCTCCAGACCTGCTGCTGGTAAAGCTGCAGAAGAGGACCGGCTCCATATTAATGCCTGTGGGTTTAGGAAGGGCTCTTAGAAAAGCTCCTGTAGGTGGAATGGGTAGTGGTCCAAATACTTCTGTCCATAAGTATGTTAAATTCAGTAAATACATTTTACATTATTTACATTCAAAATCTAGTAGAAAGTCTTCTTCTCTGGACAGTAGAGATAGTTACTCCAATAAAAACAGGAGAAACCTTTTTTTATACCCTTGATTTCAGAGAATACAGTGAATGAGCAGGTGTCCCAATACTTTTGTCCATAAAGTGTATTTTAAGCCTGCACTAATAAAGCATTGGAGAACACCATAGATGGAGAACACCATGTCAAGCCAAACGTCCCAAACATTATGGTCTCCTGAAATGGACTGCTGGAATGTCTAAAATGTAACATTTAGAAATTTCAAAAACATGAAAATATAATTAAATAAATAAAAAAAAATCCCAAAAATGAAGGTTAACAAAAATATGAATTAATTTTAATTTAAAATAAAAAATAAAAAAGAATATATATATATATATATATATATATATATATATATATATATTTGTAATGCCAGCTGTAATTAAAGTACTGTATTTCTGATACTGGGGATGAATGAGTGAATTTCACGTGTCAGGTTTTATGAATGCTCTCACGCACGTCTTCTCTTATTTAAAATATTACATTTAACGATCAATTTTTGACTTGACCTTGCTTCCGAAAAATTCATTTATGAATTAAAAACTGCACAGTTCACCTCCTGGTCAGGAAGTAACCCATACCTGCCTCCCCGGTCTGGTGAAGGCACAGCCGCCTGAGGGGCCGAGTCCAGCCCAGGCCTCTCTCTGAGACGGGGGCGTGCCTGCACTGCGCTGAAACCTAGTTTCTGAGGCCATCTGATGGGAAGCCCTGAGTGTGACAGGAGATCCACAGCGGTTCAGAGCCGCAGGAGCTGTTCTGGTTTTTCCACCAAACACACACACACACACACACACCTTTCTCACCTGCACAAGAGGAGCTCACCTGGGTTTATACTGTCCCTCAGCTGTAAATCTACCTCTATGTCCTGCAACACACTTGTTATCTCTTACACACACACCGACACTGGCACACACACACATCTACACACACGAGGTGACCCTCTGGCTGTGATTTTAAACGAGTCTGTGGGTTGAGATCAGCCAAACGCACCTGTCCATATGGCGCAGGCTGGAGTGGGAAAAGACGAAGGTTATAAAAGGAAAGACAGAGAGAGAGAGAGAGAGAGAGAGAGGGGGGGGGGGGGGGAAGAGAGAGAGAGACAGCGAGAGAGAGAGAAAGAGAAAGAGAGGGAGAGAGAGAGGGGAAGAGAGAGAGACCAGTGAGGGAGAGAGAGAGAGAAAGGGAGAGAAAAAGAGAGAGAGAGAGAGAGAGAGAGAGAGAGAGAGAGAGATGCAGAGCGCTCACCTGGTTTGGCTGGTCCCAGACGGTTGAGTGTAGTTAAGGTCACGGTACCTAAGGGGGCCAAACACTGAGATCCAGTCTGTCAAAAGAGGGTTCCTCAGGGCTCTGTATTTGGGGCACTCTGATCAGAGAGAACGAGAGAGAGAGAGAGAGAGAGAGAGAGAGAGAGAGAGGGAAAGAAGAGAGAAAGAAATTCCTAGAGAGAGAGAGAGAGAGAGAGAGAGAGAGAGAGAGAGAGAGACAGAGACAGAGAGACAGAGAGAGAGAGATGGGGGGGGTCTGAAACACACCTTACTACATCCCTCCTCCCACTCTCCTCCCCAGACCCCCCCCCACACACACACACACACACACACACACACAGACCGAGCGAGCTAGCTAGAGAAAGAAAGAAAGTCAGAGAGAGAAATGGAGAGAGCAGTGGTGAGCTAGTGCCATTAAAGTGTCTGGGTTGCCAGCTCAGCTGGACACTTCTATCAAAGCTGTCTCAGCTGCTCAGTCTGCTAACTTAAGGTAGACGGCCGGGTCATCAATCATCCATGACTCCCGTGGCAGCCTGAGCAAGGCCAGAGCGGCTGAGAGCCGGAGTGGAGAGGGGCACCGAACAAGGGAAGGCACGAGGGGGAGGGGTATAGAAAGAGCAGACAATCCATTTGACATCATACCAGAGAGAGACCGCCAGAGAGAGAGAGAGAGAGAGAGAGAGAGAGAGAGAGAGAGAGAGAGAGAGGTAAAAGGGGAAAGAGAGAGAGAGAGACAGAGAGGTAGAAGTGAAAGAGGGAGAGAAAGAGAGAGAGAGAGAGAGAGAGAGAGAGAGAGGTAGAAGGTGAAGAAAGCGAGAGGTAGAAGGTGAAAGAGGGAGAGAGAGAGAGAGAGAGAGAGAGAGAGAGAGAGAGAGTTCAGGAGGTAACCCATCCAGTCTTGTGCCCCCCAGCCAGGGGAAATCTCACTTCAGGGTTAATTAAACTCCACAATGAGATCAAGAAGCTTTCTCTTATAACTCATTAACCAATTACAACGCCTCCTCAAAACAGATCAACATCCATGTTTTGCTAAATATTATTGTCTGTCAAAGCAAATCAATAACGTGACCTGCATCACCGGCCTTCTGCTGTATGGTCAGGCTACCAGCTTCTTTAATATGCATGAAGATGTTTCATGGTGCTCTTGCTGGTCCTCACTCTTCCTGTGACTTGCTTCGTTTGCCTAACTATCGTGTTCCTGTCAGACAGGAGTTCTCTCAGCAGTGTAAAACTCATAAAGAGTCGAAGTTTCCTTTCAGGCGTGGACTATAGAGGGGTTTAAAGCCCCCCAGCATTGAGGAGCTGTGGAGCAGTGGAACAATTGTGTTCTCTGGAATGATTGATGGTGGAGCTCCATCCAGTACTTTTGGGATGAGCTGGGGAGTTGGGGATGATGAGGTGGGGTGGTGATCATCCACCATCATCCTGACTTCACTAAAGCTCTTGTTGCTGAATGCAATCAAATCCTTACAGCAATGCCCCTCGAAAATCTTCTTCCCTGGACAGTGGCGCCAGTTACTCCAACAAAACCAACAGGATTGACTCTTTTAACACCCTTAATTTCAAAAGAACCGATGAATAATCGAGTGTCCCAATACTTTTGTCCATAGTGTAGACCAGGTGTGGTGGGTAACAAGGGTGGGGTTTAAAGAGCTGTAAAACCTTATAAACCTCAAAAGGTCCCAAAAAGAGGACATGTCCAGAAAAAAGGGAACGCATCATCACCCTATATTTCATAGGCCTCACCCTGTCACCAGTTCACCGGTTGTTCTTCCTTGGAGCACTTTTGGTAGGTACTGACCACTGCATACCAGGGGGTACCCCCCACAAGACCTGCTCCTGATGTTTTGGAGATGTTCTGATCCACAGTTTGGTTCTTTTTGTCAAAGTGTCTCAGATTCTTATGCTTCAGATTCTTAAGCCCCACCCCTCGACAGGAGCCACTGTAGAAGAGGATAATTAGTGGTTTTCCACTTCACCTGGTACTAATGTTATGGCAGATCGGTGTAATGATCCAGCTCTTCACTGATGCTGATATCATGCTAATGACAACAGACGAGATCAAATCCGTGCATTCTGGCACTTGCTATGTTTTTGGCCAGTCATCAGCAATCGGCTGATTGGTTTGATTGTGATACATAGACATTAGGTGGGACATTAGAGGGGCAGGGACGCACTGAAAGGCCTGTGGAAATTAAAAAAGGTCAGGTTTTAGAACTAATGAAGGCAATAGAGCGACCGCATCGCTGCCAAATCCCTGACCAATCCCCCTGTGTACAATTTTTGTGTACGGTAGCTGTGGCTGGGTGAAACCAACTGGAACGAATCAAAAAGATGCAATGTCACGAAAACTCAGTTGCAGACTTCAGCAGAAGTGTGAGAACGGCCTGAAACGTAGATCTTTACATTAAAATAACAGCTTTTACAGTCGGCCTGGTGGTACACTGACTTGACCAGGCTCTCGGCCTGCACACCCTAGTTTTACTGTTTAACCAGGATCAAAGCATGATTTGTATTTACAGCAGGTGAGTAAAAGTGAATTACACTCCACACCTGTAGGGGGAGCCAGTAGCAAAAAAAAAAAGATACATAATGTATACCTGTTTTTACATAATGCTGCTTTAAGGCTGATTTTGCAGTCGATACATTCAATTCAATTTAATTCAGGTTTGTTTATTTAGGCTTTTTACCGCAAATGTTGTCACAAAGCAGCTGCTTAAGAATTAATTTAGAACAAAGAGAGAAAAAAGAGAAACTTGAAACGTATATATATATATATATATATATATATATATATATATATATATATATTAACATGTTATGCACTGTTATGTTATGCAGCTTTACAGAGATCCGGGTCCGAGCCTCTTTTGAGCAAGCTAGTGCTAACAGTGGGTCTCTCGGGTCGAGAGGAAGAAACCTTGAGAGGAACCAAGACTCAAAAGAGGAACCCGTCCCACTCAGGTCCTCCTACATGAAAATGTGTTAGAAATATTCATTGCAAATGTTGTTGCTCACAGCTATTTTCCATCAAATTGACCAACAGTGGTAAAAATGCTTTATAAGATGGTGTCCAGTCCAGCAGAACATGTGTTTCATTGCCTGACTTTTCCAAATCCAATTACTGCTGAGTGAAACAAAATGACCAGAATATACAGTATTTGATTTACAGTCAATTGATTTATTCTGGGCAGCTGTTCTGGATTCTCACACTTCTGCTAATCACCACAAGTCAGGTTTCCACCCAAGGTTTCCATTCATCACTTTTCTTCAAACATTTTAAGTGACATATTAAGGTCAAACATTTTAAAGCATCACATTTCCCTCATAAAATTCCTGCAATATGAAAACATTCCGACAAGAGCGTCCGACTGCTCATACAAGGGTCAGCTAAGGTGTGGAGAAGTTACCGCATGATGTTGGCTTCTTAGCCACCTGATTTGATAAAAGGCCTTCAGCCCAGCCAACCACTGAAGAAACCTGAGGTATGCACACAGCCGGAGACCTTTATTATACTATATTGCTCAACAATTATGTAAAATTAGACATTATAAAAAGGTAGTTCTGAAATCTGACTGGCCGAGCCTCTTTAAAAGCCGCACAGAACTGTTATTAAAAGTTATTAAAACCATTCTGCTGTTCATGGAATCGCTTTGAAGGTCATGTGGCCTAGTTGGAAGAATTTTTTATTAATGACGACTGCTTATTAAAATAATAGCACCATGTAGCAGTTCATTTACAGTAATTGCTGTTCACTGTCCATGCTGTATGTGCCCCCTACATTAACATAGACTACACTTTCCTAGACACATAGACTAAACATGTCTATGTGAATGTTTTTTTTGCAAATGTTTTTCTGATTATCGAGGCCGTATGATTAAAGAATTAGAGCCAATAACTAAAGCATCGTATGACTCAGATGCTCTCATGGGAACACTGTTGAAATTCCCATTGAAAGTCATTTCCATTCTCCACACTGTATTTATTTGATTGTAATTTTCAGATGAATGCATTCGCATAAGCGAATCACTTTTTGAGCAACTCGTTGACTCATTGAGAATCATAAGAGCACAGAGACAACTAATTTCCAACTCACTGGGCATCAAACATCACAATTAATTAACACTTGGGATTAGAAAGACATAAGAAAAGAAGATTAAAGTAAATTTGGATTTTGTTCACTTGCTTATTATGTACTCTAATAATGAAAACATTATTGATGCAGTAAATTATTGATGCATCATAGCTGATATAATACAACAATGTGTCCAAAAACGGCTCATAGCAAGCTCATAGGAATCCGAAAAAAAACACACCCTGAAACGCCACCAAATGTAAAAGTTGCATCTTAAGATTAATAAAAAATTATTTTGATGGACCTTTAATAAAACCAGTTGTCACAGAATAAACACACTATAAAAAAACATTCTATAAATAAAATTAATTTAAAACAATTAGAAACTTGAATTTGAAACTTGAAATGTAAATATATATACATTAATAATAATGTTATGTACTGAATATGATCTTCCAAAGTCCGAAAAAATCATACATTTATTCATTTTGTTACTGTTAGAAACGGTCCTTTTAAACAAAACAAACAAAACAAAAAAAATCATAGCGCATCCAACAAGAAGACAAGCCAACATCTTTTACACAGAAATAAAAACATGGTAGCTTACCATAAATCATTAATTAATTCAACATGCTGATTTATTTACTATATGCAGTGTGAATTTGCACTTGCTTTAACTTCTGTAGCCAATAGGGGGCTTGGGAAAAAAGACTAAGGTGACACTGACTTCAATTGTACTCACGCTGATTGCAATCTCTATAAAATAGGGTCGAGTTGGAGATGCTCTAAGTAGCTAGAAATTAGTCTAAGGCCACTGTGTCCAAAGCCAAGTGTCAGCTAGAGGGGTAAAAAGCCCCCCAGCATTGGGCTGTGGAGCAGTGGAACTCTAAGAACTGATGGAGCTCTATCAATTACCTTCAGGATGAGCTGGAGTCTTTTTTGTGATCCAAACCTGTGCACCCAACATTCATTCTGAATGCAACTCAAGTCTATACAGCAATGATCCCACATCTAGCGTAAAGCCATCCTGCCAATCTGGAAGAGTAGAGGCTGTTTCTGCAGCCAATTGGGATGAACTCCCTCGTCAGAAGACCAGGTGTTTACAAATGTCTGGACATGGAGTCTCTTTAGAATACAGGAATACACAGGATGGTCACAATCCATCTGGGTGGTGATTGCATTACATCAAAAAGGTCTTCTATGGCATTTGAAACACAAAGTTAATTACGAAGCTGAAGTAGGGCCTGGACTGACCTTTTGCAAGGGCATGGACAGAAGCAATCACAAAGCTGCCTTCAACTATGGACAAGCTTCTAACAGAAAGTAAGAACAGAACCCACCATATGTATATCCATCCTGTTCTCCTGAGGTCAACAGCACAAGACCCGGCTAGTCCTTTGGATTCCTTTTGTTCTACAACAGAATATGGGATACGTGTTTGAATTACTAATCCGTCTGAAGTATTTGGAGAGAACTACTTTGAAAACCCAGTGTCTGGAACTATCCAGCTTCGGGAAAAACAACAATACTGTGTTATATAAGCATGCAAATGATGGCTGCGAGTAGGAGAAGGCCCTACATCACACAGGAAACGCTGTCGTCTGCGCTTAGCCTCCTCTTTCCATCCTCACCTGCCTTAAATATGACTCACAGATTTGTTTTGACACTGCAACATCAAAGTTAATAAGCACCTCGGAAGAACGCTCGGTCTGAGTAAGCAGCGGCCACTTTTACGATGTGACAATAATCCGTCGCCTCGCAGCAGGTTCATGGATCCTGATTCCCTCTCTAAAGTGCACCAGCTGGGGTCTCTCAGCCTTAAGGCTCAGTGCCTATAAGACACCCCCCAGGTGCTGGAAAATTTCACCAGCTTGCGCTTTTGAGCCACTTGGCCAAGTGTTGAGCAGCTGTAACAGCAGTAGCTTCATTTCTGCAAGGTCAGCTGGCAGAAGGTAGAGACACATCAGGGTAAGTCTTGAACGAATGCTGGATCAGAATGAATGGCAGGTGCATGTGCTGTACATGCGTGCAAAAGTCAAGCTATTCTATTGGACAAATTTCATGGGTTCTACACCAGTAAGCATTTTCCGAGGTATGTGACTTGCAAACCAAAAGAACAGTAGGTTGTTGTTGATAGGTTAACAAGCTTAATTCAAGCTAATTACAGTAGTACCATGCCTCCAGTCAGAGACCAACCTCCAAACCCTTTATTAAATATACAATATTTTTATATTTAACAGAAAGCTCCACTGTAGCCTCATCAGTTAAATATACATATGTTTTTAATTTGACACAAAAACAACCAATGGCTTTTATTATATTTGTTTTTGTATTTTCATTCATTATATTTAATATAACTATATTATATTATGAAAAAAATATATTGATGATGACAAATGATGCTAAATGATATGCATCTGGTTCTTGTGCATAATTGCACTTCCTAAGTCATGGTAGGACACAAAAAGTGCTGATTCTACATGCTGATCTATTTTACTATAAACTGCCATTTATTTCATTTTCAGCCAAACCACCATTAAGTATAAAACAATAAATGTATTAAAAAAAACAACCAGAAAACCTTAAAACTATAACATTAATACCCTCTCTGTGTTTCTACACTCATTGTCCAGACTGTATCCATTTGTTTCTCTGCATACAAATGGATCTCATGTAGTATTTGGGTGGAGGGTCATTCTGCACTGACATGGTGGTGGCGGTGGTGGTGTGTTAGTAGTGTGTGTTGGATCAGATGCAGCAAAGCTGCTGGAGTGTTTAAACACCTCAGTGTCACTGCTGCACTGAGAATAGTCCACCAAGCAGAAATATCCAGCACTGATGAAGGACTAGAGGACGACCAACCTCGTCTACAAGGTGGACCAGCTAGGTGGAAGGATCTAATAGAGTGGACAGTGAGTGGAAAGACAGACCCAGTGTTTAAACACTCCAGCAGCACTGCTGTGTCTGATCCACTACTCGTACCAACAGCACAACACACACACTATCACACTTACTACCACCACCACCAGGTCAGTCAGTGTCATTGCAGGGCTGAGAATGACTGACCCACCACCCCAATACTACCTACCTGCTCTGTGGTGGTCAGTCCTGTGGTGGTCCTGAGCATTGACAAATAAACAGGGTGAAAGGAGAAGGCTGATAACAGTCAGGAGTCTGCAGAGGAACAGATGGAGACAGTCTGGACTTATAGAACTACAAAGTGCTCCTGTACGGGACGTGGAGCTGATAGAATGGACAATTAGTGTAGAACAAGTGATATTAATGTTATGGCTGATCGTTGTACATACACAATGAGCAGTAATTAACTAAACAATGCTTCATTTAGTTGCTACCTTGAAGCCTTTTTAATTAGTGTTGTAACTAATTCATGTGTATTTCTACCAGCCCAGGTCTACAAGCCTGGCAATTCACAGGCCGACTTGCTGTTGTTAAACATAGATATGGAAATATTTGTATATGCTGTTAAATAATTTAGCATGTCAATGTCCACCTACTCCCATCTCTCTGCTGAGAATAGCTGCCAGGGCTCTTGAGGGAAATGGCTAGTGTTTAAAGGATTGCTGGGGAACTGTGGGAAATGTAGTGTCTGCAGTGTGAAGTTGTGCAGTCATAAGCGAGAAACTGTAGAGCAGAGCTTTAGAGATTATAATGGGTTGAAAGGCATTTTACTGGGGCATGGTCCTCCTGCTGCACCAGGTCTGGCCATCCCAGCAAGTTCAGCCCAAGAGCTTGAGACCTCAATATGAATAAAGTCTTAGTCAGTAGCCCAGAAATGTCATCATGGGATCTACAGGATCTCCCACCACAGCTGATCAGTCAAAGTACAGCATCTAACACCAGATAGAGACCACACACCTTTGATTGTAACAGCTAAATATAAAAAGGTAAATGTACACATCCCAGCAGATCAGAAAGGGCAATTCAGCTCATATAGTGAGAATAGTAAAGGTCACCAATACTACTAGCTAAATCCAGGGTTAACTACAGGAAGCTCCCACCACAGCTAATTGGTCAAAGTACAGCATCTACCATCTATCTAAAGAGACCACACACATACATTTGATTGTAACGGGAGGGAAGGAGGAAACAACAGGGCAAAACTAAAGTTTACCACCTGGACACGGTCCAGAGCTTCTGGAACAATGACCTTTGGACAGATGAATCTTGAGTCTTGCCCTGGTGTTTTTTCTTGGGGGGTTGCACACTGTAGGCAGAGTGTAGAGTATGTAGAGCATTGTGTCTCCATACTGACCTCTGTATTTAGTAGCATCTAAGCTTAGAGGGATCTTTTGGAGCCTAGACGATACAAACCAGCTAAGGGCCTTTTCTGGAGAAGGGCGTCTGCTAAATGTAAACGTACACATCCCAGCAGACCAGAAAGGGCAATTCAGCTCATATAGAGAGCATAGTGAAGCTCACAAAAAAGATACAAGCAAAATATCGGGCTAAGTATTCATTTTTATGTTAAAATTCATTAATTTTATTCATTATTTTCCAGTTTTCTCTGGTTTTCTATCAACATTTACTGCAGACAAACGGTTTCTAATGACATGTTCGGCTATTATAATCATGGGCATATTGTTTCTGCTTCTGTGATTTTGCCCCTAAAGCACTAAAATGGTATTCCTATACCCGAGTGCTTGTACAATTGTACACAATAGCCACTTACACACCCTGAAATTCCACTCATTCATGTTTCTGTAAGGAAGGGAACATCTCTCTTGGCCTTTGCTGATGTTAAGAAAGGGTTTAACACATTTACAGCTGCTTCTTTCATGCACACACTTTCTCTCTCCACCCGTCC
Organism: Salminus brasiliensis; assembly: GCF_030463535.1. Lineage (NCBI taxonomy): Eukaryota > Metazoa > Chordata > Actinopteri > Characiformes > Bryconidae > Salminus > Salminus brasiliensis. The sequence goes on along the minus strand of NC_132879.1, from coordinate 56,989,458 downwards.
AGATCTGAATGATGAAGAAAATGGAGCAGCTGGTGCCTGGGCCACTGATGCCCTTCACAATCCACTGGTCATCTCCCAGTAATCAACATACATTACCCGCAGTGTGTGTGTGTGTGTGTGTGTGTGTGTGTGTGTGTGTGTGCCAACACAATTACTCCTCGCCATACTATATAAACACCCCCTACCATGTGCATGGCTCGAGCTCTCATGGGGAGTCTGAGCGGTCTGACCAATCACAGCTCATGTGTAGACTGATCTTTATTACTAAGCACTGGACAGTACATCAGATTCAGTTCAACCTAAGGAGAATGCAGGGATTAGAGGACATTTCTGGTTAAAATATCTACATTTAGTGAAAATTATTCATATTTTGTATGCATTTAATTCACTAAACAGCCTGTGTCCAGCCAGGGTGCTGACAGTGTTCTTATAAACCTCTATTAGCAGAGAATAGCCTCACCAGTTTGGACAGAAGTCCCTGTAGTTACTGAGTAATACACCGTAGTGTGTAATAAGCCACCAGTTCCACAACCATCTGCAGCTCAATGTGATAAAGACAAAAGAACTGGTGGTGGACCTGAGAAGGAACAAGGCACCGGTGACCCCTGTGTCTATCCAGGGGGTCAATGTGGACACTGAGAAGAACTACAAATGTCTGTGAGTACACATTGACATAAACTACACTGGGCTAAGAACACTGACGCCCTCTACAGGAAGGACCAAAGTCTTCTCTATTTTCTGAGGCGCCTGAGGCCCTTGCCAGACTATGCTCAGGATCTTCTACGAGTCTGTTTGTGGTGGCGAGTGCTATCCTCTATGCTGTTGCATGCTAGGGCAGAAGACTGAGGGTGGCTGATGCCAACAGACTCAACAAACTCATCCTCATCCCCAGTGATGTTGTGGGTGTGGGGTTGGACTCACTGATGGCAGTGTTGGAGAGGAGGATGCTGTCTAAGCTGGATAATGGCTCCCACCCTCTCTACAACACAGTGATGAGACACAGGAGCACGTTCAGTGTAAGACTCATTCCACCGAAAAGCACCACAGAGCGCCACAGGAGGTCATTCTACCCGTGGCCATCAAACTCTTTAACTCCTCCCTCAGTGTGTGACACTATGGTTCATATTATACTGTTCATATGTGCAATAATAATAGTCCTGTAATTTAATTTAATGTGTGCAATAACTCGGGTGCAATAATTTTCCAGATTTATTATGCCACTTTACTATATTCATATAATTTATATATATGTATTTTTCAGGTTTCTCATTTTTTTCTCTCTTAGTCCTAAATTTATTTGATTTTATAGAGTGTTTTTATAGAGTGTGTATTCTTACAGTTGCAACTATAACAACTGCAATTTCCCTCCTGGGATCAAGTATAGTATTAATAAAGTATTTCTGATTCTGATTCTGAAAAGTTAGTTATAGTGGCTCCAGTCTCATTTGGTACCTTGCTCGTAATGGTGTTGATGGAATAGCGATGGAATCACAATCAGCTCTTCTTAAACAAAAGGAAATCTCATTTTGCCACTAACCGTTCTCACAGTGCTTCAGGCACAGGCTTTCTTTCTGTTGTTTATTAAGTTCTTCAGTAAAAATCACAAAGACTCTTGCCTTTAGTGAGCTTGTAGGCATATGCACGCTGTAAAAGAACTGTTAATGGCTTACAGACACTGACAAAACTGGTTACGCTTTGTTGCTAGATCTGAGATTTGAGCTTTCCTGATGGCACACATTTCAGGACTCGTGTGTCTAGAGAAAGCTGGGCCCCGACCTATAATTGCCCCAAATATAATTGTACTGAACATCCAGTTCTGGCTGCTACAAAGATCTGAGCCCTATTTCAATTAGATTCATTTATTGGGCGATATCTGTAATAACAATTGCATGTCATAAAAAGATCAATTTATGGCATTTAGCCGACACTCTTATCCAGAGTGACTCATTACACTCTTAAAAATATAGGTGCTGCAAAAAGTTCCTTGATGGAAATTTTCTTGGTTCCATAAAGACCATGTTTGCAAAAGAGATGTTAACAGAAGCCTCAACAGTTAAATATGCATACATTGTTCATTTGCGACAAAAGACACAGCACATCCAACAAGAACGAGTCTCAAACACCTTCTTTACAACAATAAAAACAATACAAATAAAGGTGCTACAAGGGGTTCTATGAGTGATGCCATAGAAGACCCATAAAGAACCATGTTTATAAAAGAGATTGGTAAAGAACTTTACATTATAGCAAGTGAAGGTTCTTTAAATCTTTGAAAGGTTCTTCACACTCACATCTCTTTTCATTTTTTTAAATATAGATAAAACAGAATGTTGCACAGTACAAGTTTAACAACAAAGTAACCATAAGGTATAAACTAGTCAAGCTAGCCAACATAACTAGCTACTATAGAAGTTGTTCTAAGACAGGACCATTCAACTCTGGTTCAGGAGGGTCAGTGTCCAGCGCAGTTTGATGGTTTCCCCTCTCTGATTCGTTTTAAAGGTTAAGTACCAGGTTTAGATGGTGTGCTGCAGCAGGGAAACCAGGTGGCAAATTCAGGTTCAGAAACTAACACTGCTCCTCAGGATTGTGGTCCATCCTTTTGGACAGCTGTACTTCCCTCAAAGCAGCAGCAGAACAGGTGGAGCAAAAATCCTAGAGAGGATTTTTACTTTCTGATGCTGAATTTTCCACCTTGGACAAACTGTTCTGGGCACTGAATCAAGTTTGGACAGCCCCCTGGGACTGAGAGTTGCCAACATCCTTGTTCCTTATCATATTTGTCATATATACCCATCAAGTTCAAGATAGTCATGTGCACAGCAGCAACAAGCCGTTACACCGTACAGTGATTATTACTTTGCAGTTCTCCCACTTACCGACATGATCTTATAAATATCAATGTAAACACACACACACACACACACACACTAAAATAATGCTAAGTAAAAGGAAAACACTAAGTAAAGAAAGTTAGAGTACAGCTATAACATTAATACAGTGCGAAACAGGTGAAGTGAAAAACAAAGGGGTGGGATCTACATATCAGGCAGCAGGTTAACAGTGATCAGGTCTTGAAGGTGATGTTGGTGCTAAAAGCAGGAGAAATGGACAAGCTTAAGAATCTGAGACAAAGGAAGAACCAAACTGTGAGGTTCTAGACAGTGACTGGATCATCAGAACATCTCCAAAACATCAGGAGCAGGTCTTGTGGGGTGTTCCCAGGTATGCAGGGGTCAGTACCTCCAAGAAAGGGCAACATGTGAACCAACAACAGGGTCATGGGCACCTAAGGCTCATCAATGCTCATGTAGGCCCCGCCCACCTCACAACTTACAGGACTTGGTGCCTGGTACCACAGCAGGATGCCTTCAGAGGTCTTGTGGTTTGAGTCCATGCCTTGAATGGTCAGATCTGTTGTGGCGTGTGTAGGATCATTATCCTGCTAATGTTTGATATTTGATTCCATAATTTGCTGGCATATAATTTAACAACAGGGCTTGAGGTTTACATTACATTTACGACATTTAGCAGATGCTCTCATCCGGAGCAACTTACAAAAGTGCGTGACTGTTTTAACCAAGAATAACCTCAGCTATTTTAAATAGATTAAAAATTCAAAGATACCTCTAATCTTAGTTATTGTTATGGCAGGATGGTGAGTGTTTAAGAAGGAAACAACATTTTTTTTGCAGGTTTGCAGGTTTCTAAAAATGTCCCATGCAGCAAACTCTCAGTACTCATCACTCAATACTCTTTAATTTGCCAAGGTTTTCTATTTCAGGACACCGTCAAAATGAAACACTTCAAATGTGGGTATTTTGATTTACAACAAAATTACAAAATGCAATTTTTCATTTTTTGTTACCTGCTTAAACACTCGCCCATCCCGCCATAACAATAGCAAAGCTCATAACTAGGCAGAGCATAGACAGGTCAGTTGGGCATTTGGTTTACTGGGTTCTGGATTCTGTGTGGAGATTGTCTAAAGGCTTTTGAATGGATGCATTGGTGTCCTGCAGAGCAGGAAAAAAAATCAGTGCTCAGTGCTCCCAATAGACACATTTATATCTATGACAGATAGCGTATCCCCCAGCAGACATTTTACACCAGCTCCCCCTCACTCACTCTCTCAATTGCTTTTTCTTTTTATATCTTCACTCTCATGGGTAGATGTATTAATCGGCCAATGGCCTTTGATCAAAATTGCACAATTATACAAGTTCAGCCATACGTAGGAGACTGGAGATTGGCAGATATCCCTTCAAGAAGAGTGATGTGGCACCAGCAATAGTATCTTACAATGGCTGCGTTTAAAATACTGTATTTACATTATTATTATTATTATTATTATTATTATTATTATCAGCTACAGTACCTTTTGATTGTTTGTGCTGCTGAAGTTGCTGGTGTGTTGTAGATCTCCCCGGGTTCTGAGGTTGTGGCTTCACCCCTAACTCTGCTCTCTGTGAGGTGTTTGGTGTGTTCTCGCCGTATCTGTGTTTCTGAGTTTCCGCCTACTTCTCAAAAAATACACATGGTAGGTGAAATGGCTATGCTAAATTACACCTATAGTTGCATGTATGTATGTATGTATGTGTGTGTAGCCCTATGATTGACTGGTGCCCTTTCTAGCTAGTATTCACACCTTGCACCCAAAGATTCTGGGTAGGCTCTGGACCCACTGTAGCCTTGATCAGGAAGACACTGATATTTTAAAAAAATTGTTAAATTAAATTGTAAAAAAATAAAAAAATAAATAACAAGCCCAAATCACTTTTACAATCATTGCATTTGATCTTTTATAGCAGGGGCTGGAAAAAGGGATACGACCAAATTCCGGCCTAGCTTTAAGATTTGCAAGATACAACTTAAAGAACCCTTAAAAACTGCCACATTACCATCATTTACATAGCATTTAAACACAGAGAAACACATGTAGGTTCCTTGATTGCTTTGGATAATGGTTTGGATAATGGGTTGCTCTGGTTGCTGGTTTGCTATAACCACTACTGTTGAGAAAGTTAAGAGTCTGGTTGTTTCTCTACAATTAATCATTTCACTTCTACTACTACTTTGGATTACTTCTGACTGATTCAATTATCCAGAAAGTTTAAAAATGGATTTGACTGAGTGAAATGATAATTGAATTGTTTTTTTTTTATGAAATTACACTGACACCATAAATGAACCAAAAAAAAACATGTATAATAAAAATGTGTGTGTGAAGCACCTTTAAATTAGGACAAAATGTTAAACACACTCTTCACATCTCAAACAAACAAGATTATTTATAAAAGAGAAGAACTAAAAGAGGTTGTTCTATGGCATCTCTAGTGAAACACACAATGCAGTTGCTCCAAAGTTCCATAAAGTTTCTTGGAAAATATGATTAGGACATGGAGCAAGCTGATATTGTATATTTTTTATTTATATGTATGTGTCTACATGTAACATTTGTGTGATTTTATGTGCAGATTTCTGTTCACATTTTCAATTAGTTTTATAAATTCAACATATTGGGGAAATAAATTGTTTTTATGTTTTTACATAACATATATTTTATTTTTAACTAATATGTTAAATTAAGCATGGAAATGATCAAAACATAATTTAAAAAGAGAGACTTTTACCAACAACTTGCTTTATCACTTAGTTTCCAGATGTGGATTACATGGATGGGTTTAATAAACCTAATAATCTCACTACATAAACATACACTTATTTAAAGGAAAAATACAATAGTGTTCAATGATATGACCCTGTAAAACTATTACACACTAGAATATTATTTTTCACCTGCAGCCTCTATTTCATTTCATTTGTTTGTGTATTTGACAGGAACAGAGCTCATTAATCAACAGACAAATGACTGTAAGTAAGCCAGTGTTAGCCCTAAGGGCTAATTTTCATCTGTAGTCCCTGGCCAGTTCTTAAATCATTAACCTAAAATGATAAAATGATAAAATCATTTATCAAAAATACAGAACATACAAGCAGAGACCAACACCTGAACAAGCACAATACAGACCATACAACACAACCACAATAAATAATAACACTACCATACACAAGAAGGCAGCAGAAGTAGTCTGTATTCAATTCAGATTCTAATGTTCACATCTTTGATTTATTGATTCATTAACAAGCCACCACTTCATATCTTCAGTAAATATTGATTTATCTAATATGGACTGGAAGTGTATTCCTATCTTTAGATGCTGTTATGGAAAATGCTGACTGTGTAAAGGCACTTCCTAGAATATGGAATAGGACTGTTGTTGTGTCCTCTGGTGGTACCTCTAGAAACCTGAGCACTTGAATGATAAATCACTTTAGTGGAGGAGGGGCAGTATTGTAGTGTAATATTTTAAAAATCAGACAAATATTAAAATACTTATATTCCCCAGCACAAAAGTCTATACTCTATAATTAAATGGCTTTTATACTGCAGTATCTTGGGAAACTTCTTGAATCTTACAACACTTCACTCAAAAGTCACTGGCCTCCTGTCAATAGAAAAAATACGAAACAATGCAGGGGGAGGGGCTTTCTCTCACAAAACCATCATCTACTGGACTAAACTCTGGAACAAACATCCTGGTACAGTTCAGGACTCTTAGAGACACTTTTGAAAACGTCAGCACATCAAATCTAGACTGAAAACAATTATTCTTCTCAAACCTTTTGGTTAATCCTCCATTACAGACAAATTTCTTTGCTGTTGTTCTGTATTGCACTGATTACAGGTTATTGATAATTACTGCTACAGTCTTTCTTAATTACTTACCTTATAGATCCCACAGCAGACTACTCATATTCCTTAACCTCTTCTTCCTCTTCTCCATTCTTCTTTCTCTCTGATGTCCTGAGTGCTGCTGCTGCCTGCCTAACCCCTGGATCAGCCTCTCCTTCTTTGTTAATTCACCAACATTTGTCACAATCTTTGTAACCCCATTATTTTTCATTTCTTTCGTGGAGAGACCCAGCTCTCCACCACTCTGCTTCCCACAGCGATGCTGTCCTGCTTTGGATCCTGACATGAATTAATTCACATTGCTCTAGACTCTGCACAGCTGTGCATTTGACTGTTAAACCTGCATGGACTTTCACATTAACACACAATCTGCGCTCACAGTGTTTTTTTTGCTATCCGTTGTTGACCAGAGCAGGATGGGTTCCACTTTTGAGTCTTGGTTCCTCTCAAGGTTTCTTCCTCTCGTTCTGAGGGAAATTGTTTCTGCCATAGTCATCTTTGGCTTGCTCAAAAAAGGTAAAGTAGTTTTGCGATGAATCATTTCTATTGTCCGGGAAAACTATTTTGTCCTGTTAACCCTTTAAAATTCCTGTACTTTAAGAGAGTAGGCTGAAAAAACTAAAATACTGTCTAACATCAATCTTTTCTTTTGAACTCTAATCCCATTTAAAGGTCTAATAAAGATAAAGTGTAAGCCTCTGATGCTCCTCCTCCTAGACTCAGTGAATTAGAAAGATGACTAGCAAAAAAGCTCTCTTTTTCAAGCTCGTTCGACCCCAGTTGCTTCTTCTCTCCCTCTCTGACTTCTCATGAATGTTTAATGCGCTGTACGGCCGTTTTGCACTGCGGTTTGTGAGACAACATTTCAGTGTGATTTCACACCCCTGCATTGGCGGAGCGGCACCCAGCACCCCGCATCCCTGGAGGAGTCCCTCCAGAGATGCTCCACACAGGGGGGGCCAGATTAATCCTGCCCCCGACTCCGTGTTCCAATCAGACGTGATCCGTCATAGCCACGCATCGTGGGGGCCACTGTGTACTGTGTGTGTGTGTGGGTGAAGGTGTGTGGACAGGGAACTGCAAGCGTAATCTCCAGAGAAACGAAGTGTGATGTCGTTTTGGTACAGGAGATACGCCACAGTTATAAATGTATGTGAGTGTGGGAAAAGCTTTTGTGAGGAAAAATAACGGCGGGAAAAAAAGAAAACACACCATATGTACTTAATGGTCCATGATCCTGGTTGTGCTAACGTTTCCAATGTAACACACAGCCTCGGGGTGCCACTGGGAATTTTGCAACCAAGCAGAAGTGGCCAAAGCATCTATGGCAAAAGTCTGCTGCTGAAACTAACTATGACACCAGACATTCATCTATAATCAGACATTTACACCAATCAGCAACACATCCTGCTAATACTGAGTAGATCCACCTTGTGCTGCCACAACAGACCGGACCATTCGAGACATGGACTCCACAAGACCTCCAAAGATGTCCTGCTGTGGTATCTGGTTCCAAGACTAATGCTAACAGCAGATCTTTTAAGGCCTGTAAGTTGTAAGGTGGGGCCTCTGTGAGCCATTAGATATCATGACCCTGTCACTGGCTCACTGGTTGTCCTTCCGTGGAGCTCTTTTGAAAGGAACTGACCACTGCATAGCAGGAACACCCCACACGACCTACCTGATGTTTTGGAGATGTTCTGATGATCCAGTCGTCTGGAACCTCACAGTTTGGTTCTTATCAAAGGGTCTCAGAGTCTTACACTTGTCCATTTTCCTGCTTTACCTTCAAGGTATCTGCTGCCAAGGCGTCCAAATTAGGCCTCCAGGTAACACAGGACACCATCAGAGATCTTGTGGAGTTCATGCCTTGAATGGTCAGATCTGTTGTGGTGGCACAAGGGGGACCTACTCAGTATTAGACGGGTGGTGCTAACGTTATGGGTGAGTTATGGGTGAATTCTTGAATTCTATATATTTTTGTTGTATCCCTGTTTGGCTCATTATTTGTTTATATGTTTATCTGTTATATTTCCTTATATTTAATCCACATATATGTATATACATATTTGTTTTTAATAAATACTTCCTTTTCTTCCTCAATGTTGAAAAATATTGATTGATTGATTGATTATTTTCCTATTATTCATTTCCTATTATTATTCAAATAATCAATTTATAAATGTATTAATTCATTAATTATTAAAACTATAACTACATACCTCACCAACATCGGATAAAAAAATAACAAGTGCAATTATGCATGTGTGTGTGTGTGTGTGTGTGTGTGTGTGTGTGTGTGCAAGCCAATTGATGTGGGTAGGTTGAGTTAGCCTCCCGTGTGGCAGGCAGAGTCTGAGCCGTGACAGGCTGCGTAGGAGTAGTGGGCGGCAGTGGCCAGATGGATGTGACATAACAGCAGCTCATAGAGGAGAGCACCATCTGCCTCCCGGTTCTGATTTACACTCACCGTCTCCAGGTGTAACTCTCGCTAAAGGCAACACCCCCTCCTCCCCCTCACATCCCCCACCCCGGCGTCTCATATGCCCCTCCCGTCCACCGCAGCTCAGTCATGCCCACCAGGGTTCGGACGCATACTGAACTGTACCGCTTGGCTCCAGAAGCAGTTGTCGTGCTGTTGCTATGCTACAGCGGGCGGTTACATATACATGCAGCGATGGAGGTAACAGCTCACCCTAGAGCCGCCACGTCACTGCTTCCAAGACGACTAACTGCTTTTGCCATTCTGAACAGTCCCATGTGAAGGTCCATAGAGCTGGTTTATCATGCTGTGAATGAGACTGTCATACAGAAAAGACCCCTTACAGGGGTCTATCCACACTACATGGACAAAAGTATTGGGACACCATTGCTTGATTATTGCTTCTTCGAAAATAAAGTGTATTAAAACGAGTTTATGCTGTTTTTGGTGGAGTAACTGTCTCTACTGTCCAGGGAAGGCTTTTTAGTTTTGATTTGATTAAATATTTTGATGGAGCGTTGCGGTGAAGATTTAATTGCATTCAGCGACAAGTGAGATCAGGACATTAGTGAGATCAGGATGTTGGATGAACACCACCCCACCTAATCGTTGGCAATTCCCCAACTCATCCGAAAAGTTTCACTGGTCCACAGCTCAATGCTGGGGGGGGGCTTTATACCCCTCTAGCCCATGCCTGGCATTAGGCAGCATGGTGCCAATAGGTTCATCTTGGTTTATCTGCTCCAGAGAGTCCTATTACTTTGCAATGGGTGCAACGTAAAGTAGCTAAACGCATTCATTAGAAGTGGTGTCCACAACATTTGGACATTTAGTGGATCTATATATCTAATGCTGCTTTTTTTTTTACTGAGAAGTAGGAAACACAGCCTCTGCAGCCAATCAGGCATCAAACACAGTGTCTTCAGCAAATCCTACCCCAGTCTTTTTTATTTCTGTTTTTTTTAACAAGGTCTCAGATCTTGTCAGATCTTGGGGCATGTCATCAGCTACAATTAGGAACTGTAATTTGAATCAATTTCCAAGCTTTAGAAATTCTCAGATTCTTAGAACCTAGAACTAACCTTGTAGTATCATCAAACATGGGCTTTTCTGGAACTGTCTAAAGTAATGAAAGTAATCTACGCCCTCAAGGCAGAGGAAAACTTTAACAAGAAAGCCCAGCTCAGCTCATATGCTGATGAGACAAATGAAACCTCCCATATGACTGGCAAGAACCTGCATGAAAGTTTAGCTGAGTCAAGGGGGTGGTGGAGAAAAAAAATCTTTAACTGCAAGAACTGAAAAACCTCTTGCTGCTACAAAAGCATCTACAAGCTTTTTCCATAGTCCTGGCACAGGAAGTCCACACTCTTTTGATGAAAAGTGCATTAGGATTTGTTATGCGTTATATATGTGATTAGCTACAGAGACTGCAGTTACTACCTCTCAGACAAAAGGATAAAAAGGATAAAGGTGCACGTATTCGTCACTGTACAGTGTGGACTGTACAGCGAAATGTGTCCTCCGCATTTAACCCATCTGGTAGTGAACACACACTCACACACACACACATGTGTTAGGGGCAGTGAGTACACACACACACCCAGAGCGGTGGGCAGCCAACTCCAGCGCCCGGGGAGCAGAGAGGGTAAAGGGCCTTGCTCAAGGGCCCAACAGTGGCAGCTTGCCGAGCCCGGGAATCGAACCCACAACCCTGTTATCGATATCCCGGCGCTCTAACCGCTGAGCCACCACTGCCCCTAATGTGTCGTCAAACTATACTTACATAAGTGATCTAATAAAGCTATAAACAGTCCTTTAAATATAGATGAAACCTATATTAGAGCATCAATTTGAGCAGTGCGGAGGATGGCGTAAATAAACAAACAAATGTCACTGTTTTTTAATTCTTTTCTTTATTATTTGTATTTATTTATTAATTCGTTCATTATTTATTTATTCATTTGTTTGGCATATTTAATAGAAATGCTACAAGGAGCACATTTGAAGAAATGGAATGATGTCCTCAGTATTCAGTTTTGCCCTTTTGAAAGCTCTGCATATTGAAGTACAATGTAGCTCTTGTCAATTTGCCATTCAAAGTGGATTACATTCATTTCATTCAAGCAAAAAACCCACAACCCTTTTTAAAGGAGCACAAACAATGTCAGAAGGCTTGGCTTTTCATTTTTTCCACTAAGTTTCCAGTAATAAAAGTCGAGTCATGTCAAACTTATTTGTATAGCTTTTTACAACTGTCGTCACAAAGCAGCTTTACATACTTAGTAATTAGGTAAGACCATGCTAGCTGAGACAAGGAGGAGAACTCTGGGCTGGAGTTCTGGGGGGCTTCGAGGGGGGCCAGACCCCCCTTGCCAGGTAGAGGTTGAGTATGATTGGATGATCAGGAGGAGCAGAGGTGGTGGTGGGGTTACGAGAACGAGAAGGGAGAGGAACGGTTTTATGGTGTGTAGAAATGAGGGGAGGAGTTTGGGCGTGGTCCTTCTCCAAAACTTTCAGTTTACTTCATTTAGTAAAAGACAGAAATAAGGTAAGAAGACATGAAGGATCCAAGACTCCCAGTGAGCCCCAACGGCGACAGTGGCAAGGAAAAACTCCCTCAGAGCTGGAGGAAGAAACCTTGGGAGGAATCAAGACTCACAAGGGGGGACCTGACCCGTCCTCCTCTGATCAGAACTATTGATAAATTATTGATAAAAGTCACCAAACCTCCTAAACTGTTGAACTGCTCTGATCATAATCATAATATAATAATCATGGTGTGGTAGAACTTAATATAGTCATGGCAGTGATGGTCAGAGTAATGATAGTAATAGTGGTGATATTAATAATTTTATATATAATAAAATACTTTTAGTTATTTTGCACTGATATGGGTATGAAAACTCAAACTTGATGCCCAAATGAATGCAAATGCACACACATAGCTTGTCTAGTCCCTGTAGAGAAGTACCAATAGAATAGGACTCTCTGGAGCAGATAAACATTGATGAATCTATTGGCACCATGCTGCCTAATGACCGGTGTGGGCTAGTAGAGGGGTATAAAGCCCCCCAGCATTGAGCTGTGGAGCAGTGGAAGAACCTTGTTCTCTGGAATGATGGTGATGTAGCTCTATCCAGTACTTTTGGGAGGAGTTGGGTAGTTGGGGATGATAAGGTGGGGTGGTAATCATCATCATCATCATCATCACCATCATCCTCCAACATCTTGATCTTAGAAATGCTTTTGAAACTGAATGTAATCAAATTCTCACAGTAATCCTCCTTCCAAATCTAGTAGAAAGTCTTCTTCTCTGGACAGTAGAGACAGTTACTCCAACAACAGCAGAATCAACTCTTTTAATACCCTTGATTTCAGAAGAAACAGTGAATGAGGACAATCCAAGTGAATCGGCAGCTGGGTCACGGGCACCTAAGGCTCCCTGATGTTCATGAAGGTACCACTTCTTAACTTACTGGACTTGAAGGATCTGCTGCAAATGTTAGTTAGTCTTGGAGCCAGATACCACAGCAGGATGCCTTCAGAGGTCCAGCAGGTGGAGTCCATGCGTCAAATGGTCAGATATGTTGTGGTGGCACAAGGGGGACCTATTCAATATTAGGCAGGTGGTGTTTGTCCAATCTGAGAACAGTGTAGTGTTGCCTAGAGCGATGGCTGGCTTTGCTCTTTTACTGCCAGTCTACCAGCCCCTCTGTTTTTGCCTCTGAGACTTCAGCAGATACGTGACTTGATGTCCACAGGAAATGATAAAATCATTGCATTCAGGGCAGAACTAGCATGCAGAGCCTCGGTTCTCAGGTTAAATAGATGTCTACATTCCTTTCAGTGGGGAACAAGATCTTTGAGAAGAAGCTGGAGAGTTGTACGTCTCAAAAAGCACAAAGTTCTGCTGCCTGCTGGCTATAATCAGAGTTATTCGCTTGATTAGCCTGGCATTTTAATCATGGCAGAAATCGCAGGGATGGACAAGACAGACTGTGGATAATTAGCAGCTTCTAAATTGATGCGTTTCTAAGCAAATGACCCTACCCCCTCCTACACCCACCGCCCTTCCCCTCTCTCTCGCTCTCCATCTCTAGCAGAACCATTCCCTCTAATGAGTGTAAAGTTAATTGACAATTCATCTCCAACAAACTGATGTTTACCATCGAACATTTCACCCACTCCACACTTGCTCCAATGAAGCTAAAACAGTGTGGGTGTTCATGTGATACGACAATGCAGTGTAATAATTATTTGCTCACAGCTCTGACAACCTCTCCTAGTCCCTCAACATGTCCTCCTTGGAGATGAAGGATCATCTGTGACTCTACGTCTTGAGAAGATGGAAGAAGACCAGCATGTACCCATCCTCAACTGCTTCCAGCACCACTTTCTGGTATGGAAACTTCTCCAATTCAGCTTGGAGCTTCTGAGAATAAAGGATATCTACACTGAGTGGTGCAGAGCCGTCATCTCTCACCCCTCACATGGACTGTTTACTCCTCTTGCATCTGGATGCAGACTACGGAGACTATAGACTACGGACTATGGAGCATGAGTCCTCCAGACTCAGGCCCTGTTCTCTTATCTAGTCTCTATCCTGTGCTTAACCCTCCACGTTTGAGGTAGTTTGATAGCTGGTAGTTTATTATTATCGGATTGATGGAATGGTTCCAGATCCATCATCCATCCACATCTTCCAGGTCATAGTGGCGGTGAGTCTGAAATCTACACTATACGGACAAAAGTTCAGCCTGTTTACCTGTTCATTCACTGTTTCTTCTGAAATCAAGGGTAGAGTTTCTCCTGCTTTTGTTGGAGTAACTGTCTCTACTGCCAGACTAGATTTTGGCGGAGCACTGCTGTGAGTATTTGATTGCATTTAGCAACAAGAGCTAAGTTATTGAGGTTAGAATGTTGACTGATGATCACCACTCCACCTTATCATCCCCAACTCATCCCAAATGTACTGGATGGAGCAGCAACCATAACTCCAGAGAAAACCTGACATCTGCTAAACTTTGTGATGATGTTAACACAACATTGATATGGTGTTGGTTTTAAGTCATTGTGTTCAGTTCAACATCTGTCAGAACTTGAGGTCAACCTAATGATAGTTTTCGATGTATTTATGAGTTTGATTTCCATCCAGAAGTCAAGGGGTCTGGCTAATGTTGGAGCTTGATGTCCACCTAATGTTGTTTATTGATGTATTTATTTACTTTAATTTCCATCCAGAGTTCAAAGTCTGTCTAACGTTGGAGCTTGATGTCAATCTAATGTTGTTTTTTGATGTTTTTTGATGATGATTTCCATCCAGAATTCAACATCTATCTAACATTGAGGTTTGAGGTCGAACCGATTTTCAATTTCATTTCAATTTCAGTTAAAACTAAACGTCTGTCCGATGTTAGAGTTCCAGTTCCAGTGTTTTTTGGTGTCAAATTGTTATCTGGTGCTTGCTGGAATGACTTGAGACCCACCTCGATCCTGACCAGGCAGATAATGGATGAATAGATGGAGGGATGGACTTTCTTTTGAAGGTCCTGTCCAACTCAAAGCTATATAGTCCAGCATTTAATAGTCCAGCATCTGTACAGAGTCTGCGAAAGGGAGTTCTCGTGTGTGTGCGCCTTCATTAGACCACGAACACACTCATGCACACTTGTGGTAGCACGTTCATTAATGTACCCCACTGCTTCTTAATTGACCACCTATGCGTTGTGTGAGAAATTAATGATCTCTCAACCACACTGTCACTTAAAAGAGAGATTACATGGATTTTGGAAAGATAAATTGCATTTTAATCAAGGTTCTCTGACAACAAGCCCCCCCCCACTTGTATATACTTTAAATTATTCCTTTCATTATCGGCTTGTTTTAATCAGTCCTGCTTACAAGTTTGATGAATAGCTTCAATAAGGAGGCAGACAGTCTTCTGATTTAAAAAAAGGCAGCTAAAAAAATCATAATGACAACCTATAGAGCCAGTATGAGAGCAGAGCAGAACATGAGGCCAAAATGCATAAGAACTGCTGTCAAACACAATAAAATATGAAATGTCTGATGACTCAGATGTAGATGAGGTATAAAGGCAGCGTGATTTGCCTCGTGAGTCAGCTCCTGAAACCAGTAATTCATTTTCAATATGGCAAAGCTGAAAGAATGTCCTTAATGACACCTGCTGAGCTCTCTATTAGCAAGCAATAAGAACAATCTCACAGCATTTGACTCAGGAGACTAATTATATAGTGACTAATCTAATAATCTGTTGTGATTTCAATAAATAAAGAGAAATACAGTGCAGGGACGGCTAGGGACGAGAACAGATACAGATATTTCTAGGCAGCTAAACTGCCTAATATAAAATTTATTTATATGGGAAACATATAAATCTAAACTTTAAGAGGCCACTGATGGGGTTAGAAGTCTTATTTATGTGGAGTCTTAAACGTCTAATTACTAATGTCTTAATACTGTAAAGGCCTCTGAAGTTGTCCTGTGGTATTTGGCATTAATACGTTAGCAGCAGTTGTGAGGTGGGCGGGGCCTCCATTATCATTAGGAAGCCTTAGATATCCATGACCCTGTTGCCAGGTTCACCAGTCATCCTTCCTTGGAGCACTTTTGCTAGGTACTGACCACTGCATACTGGAAACACCCCACAAGACCTGCCTGATATTTTGGTGGAGATGTTCTGATGACCTAGTCGTATATCTAGAACCTCATAGTCTGGTTCTTCTTGTCAAAATGTCTCAGATTGTACTGCTTTAACACCAACATCACCTTCAAGAACTGACTGTTGTTGTCTAATACACTACATGTCCAAATATTTGTGGACACCCATTCTAATGAATGCATTCAGCTACTTCAAGTTGCACATACACAGCTTGTCTAGTCCCTGTAGAAAAGTACTGCCAATAGAATAGGACTCTCTGGATAAATAAAAACCTATTGGCACCAGGCGTGGCCTAGAGGGTTATGAAGGCTCCCAGCATTAAGCTGTGGAGAAGTGGAAAAACTGCATTCTCTGGAATGATGGATGGTGGTGGAGCTCCATCTAGTACTTTTGGGAGGGGTCAGGGATCTGGGAATGAGGTGGGGTGGGGGTCTTCGACAAAAGTAGTATAAACTCTTTTAATACCCTTGAATTTGGAATAAACAATGAATGACCAGGTGTCCCAATACTTTTGTCCATATTATGGATGTATACCCCCCACTTAATAGGTACCAGTCACTCACTGACCTACTTGTTTTAATGTCATGGCTGATGACATGGCGTATGACCTTAATTGCCTTCTTCAGTCTTGGCCATGTTTGTCCAGATGTTTGATATAAGTAAGCGGTACGGTCGAGTACAAACAGCTGGAGGAACATTAACGTATTTAAGGGATAAACACACCTTTTGCTAGCTCTGTTTGACCTCTGCCGACGTTCCAAGAGGAAAAGACGAGGCAGATTTAGACAGATCAACTTGCCTTGAAAAAAAAATCCAGAAAGCTATCCCACACCACGGAGATGCCTGGAAGTGTCACCCAGGCCTTGCATTAAAGTGAAGCCTTTGCTCTTTGAAGTCATTCTTCTGCTCCCTTCTGTTCGGTCTTTCTGTGTTCTTGCTTCTTGGAGCTTCTTGCTATTTATTCCAATGTATTTTAAACTATTATGGCAAGACTTCATTAACCTGTCTTTTATTTGATCTATTTTTAAATGATAAACAGGTGAAGTCACAGCCTTTGTTAAATCTGCTTCATTATTCATGCCTTTCATTTGAAACAGTAGCTCCTGTGTGCGCCTCTTCGCCAAGGGCACTCGTTAGATTTGTTCATTGTTCTAATAAATCGATGGTTGAGCAGCAGACTGTGCACAGACATCTGTCTCAGATACCTCATCAGCAGTTTATTCATGGACACCCTGTTGACATTCCTAAAAGTAGAAAAAATGAAAGTGCAGCCTTTGATTTGAACTGACCTGTCCCGGCCAGGCTCCGCCCACAAACCTGTTCTTACATAGCAACTGTAGCAAAAATTCCATTTAACTTAATAGAAAATTATGGAGCATGGCCACAGCAAAAAGCAAAGTCCTGGAAACCTTGTGAGGCAGGAATTCTGGATACAGTAGCCTACCATTCTTGCCGGTGTTTTATAAAAGATGCAAAGTATTGGGACACCTATTCATTTATTATTCATCATTCTTCTAATATCAGGGGTATAATAAAAAAAGAGTTGATCCTGCTTTTGTTGGAGTAACTGTCTTTAATGTCCAGGATTTTGGAGGAGCATTGCTGTGAGGATTTCATTGCATTCAGCGACAAGACCTGAGTTAGTGAGGTCAGGATGTTGGATGATGATAATCACCACCCCACCTCATCATCCCTAACTCCCCAATTCATCCCAAAAAGTACTGGATGGAGCACCACCACCACCACCATCATTCCAGGGAACTCAAGTAGTGACACATGTAGTGCATCTTGCTCTGAAAGGCTCATTTTTCCTCAAAAATTTTGCAACGCATGTCTTTTTATACATGATTCAGCTAATTCAAGATTCAGGATCTGTTGGTCCTTTTTGCTGAGGACATCGGATCTTGCTTAATGGGGTTTTCATGGCAGGTATGAACACTTGCATTCAGGTAAAGTACAATTTGGGTCCAGAACTCCAAGCCTGAACAATCCCAGTACAAGTATGCCATAGTGTAAAAGGGCATTAGAGAACTAGATTCGCTACATTCTGTACTCCAGGGGTCAGATTAACAAGAACTTGCCTAAGAAAAAGCTTATGAAGAATCTCCAGATAAGCAGTAAGGCATCAATAAACAAAGGCTCAGAGGAAAGCGCCAGGACCCCAGCTCCACCACACCATCTAATAGACAACTGCCGGTGTGCCGGCCAACATATCTTAAAAGTGATGAAAGGAAATGGCACCATCTACCCACCCAGGGAGAGAACGGCCAATTGTGCTCTCTCAGACTCCAGACACTGATGGCAAAGTTGCATGGCTAAGGATTTGTCCTAGCAACCACTGGGCCATAGTAGTAGTGTATTAGACCACGGACCCCCATGTAATGACTGACAGCCCCCTTTTAAGTGTTGTTAAATTTGATATTAATTTAATTAAGTGTGTAAGGAGGTAGTAACTTGAGGCTCCTGCACAAGGATGATATAAGGCTAAGGCTAATACCTGCAGGGTGTGTGGTGGGACTCAGACATTGAGAAGAGTTGGATGTGTGGAAAATGGGTCTCAAAGCAGATGCAGTTATGATTGGCTAAAAGGAGTGACTGCATTTGGGCGTGGCCAAAGACCATAGTGTTAAGGAAGGAGTTGAATCTGCAGGTGTATGGAAGCTTACGGTCATACGGGTCTACCAGCAGTGGCAGAAATCTACAGTCTACAGGACGTTCTCCTCCATCTGGAGCAGAAGGGAGTGAAGGCCTCTTGCATGTGACTCCTAATGTTGATGGTCTGCAGTTCCCTGTGGTGTGGTCTTTCAGAATTTGGTGATGAAGGATCTGTGTTGACTTCTAAAAGCAGTTTTGCCTGAAGCAATTTTTCATTCACAAGCAGTGAAACATGCCGGCGGCCCCTGCCTATCAGTATCGTCTTTCAGATACAATTCTGAGGAGAACTGGGTGGAGGTGGTAGGAGGTTGCTACCACCTTAAAACACACAAGGTTTTTTGTCTGGGAGCTTCTATAAACTGATCATTTTAGAGGCTGAGCTTCTCTTAAGTGTGAGGATACTGTAAGGTTAAGAAGATATTTTCAAAGATTTGAGGAAATCTTTGATGAATAACTTCCTTAATTTTCTTCTTAAGCATGAAAAACAAACCCACACACATCTAACAATATCTTTTCCTACAACGCTGCTCAGTAGTACAGCATTTTAAGCTGGAAACCGAACATTACGTGGAGCCTCATTAGGTTGAATGAGATTTTTGCCAGTGTTCTATAATGCTTGCCAACCTGGCAACAGATGCTATAGAAGAACACCTCGGTGGGCAGTGCTTGAATGGGTCAATGGATATAATGATGCACAGGGGGAAGAAAACTAAACCTACTTTAGCTCTTTAATTGTGCATTTCCCAGCCTTTGGCTTGGTAAAGACACCTCAGGAGCCTCCAAGGTGGCTATGGATGGTAATAGATGCAATGTATTGCAGGGCGGAGTTTACTGCTGCTAACTGTGTATGTGAATGTAATGCAGTTGCCCATTTAGTCTAATTCTTGTTATTTCTTAGCACAGGGGACGTCAGGAAGTGCGTCTCGGCTGTTTTCTGAACACGTTTTCCTCCCTCGCTCTCCAGCAGCTGCTTCGCCTCACTTCTGCAGCTGCTCGCCCAGCATACTGCAGGATAAGACAGGTGTCAATCCTGGATGGAGTACAGTGGCTGTAAGCAGCTCCTCAGATTTCTGTACCGGAACAGCTGGGATGTGTGCGCTGAACAGGTAAAGCGGTCCAAAATCCAGACCATTATATGCCATGCAATTGATTGATCCAAGGTCTACCCAAAAAAAAAAAAAATCATAGGAACTGTTGTGAGGTAAACAAGCTTTTAAGTTGCTAAGCTAATGTTATGTGGCTTTGCAACATAGCATTGAATTTGAATAGCTATAATATCAAGGTAATTAAGGTAACCTGAGAGGCTGGAGCTGTCGTCCTACTTTTTGCACACAATCCCTCAGGTTTGTGGACAAAAGAGCGTAAGTCCCATGTCTGTGTTACCTTCTGGCTCTCTAATTTTAATTAGGCCACACTCTGATACTGTTCACTATTCTCTGCTCTCTGCTGTCTTTAATGACTGCTCACTCGTCTTCCTTGATACCTCTGGATGTTTCCCACACTAGACCAGCTGCCCAGCCACCAGACTGACTGCCAGGATCTCCTGCCACTTGCGTCAGAGCAGTCGCCCACCCTCCTACTACTGCTAATAGCAGTATAATTCTCTCCTGACATCCTGACCCTGTTCTGTGAGAGCTAAATAAACAGCAAGAAAGTCAGTATTTTAACTAATAAATTCATATGTGATTAACATTCACAATAAATATTCCTCCACCAGTCAGTGCAAACTCTGGTAGCTAAGCAGGCTAACAGGAACATTTAGACACTGTTTACCTCAAAAAAACAGTGGTGCATTAATATGGAATCCAGATGTTATGAAGGTCATAGTTGTTGCATGTATCTGGGTTCAGACGTGGCTCAGTCAATCAGATCTTAAGACCAGAACTAACTAACAATTTCATAAACAAAAGGTTTGAAGAATCAGATAATCTCCTTTCAACCTCCTTTCTTTTCTCTTTTCAAACTTCTGTCTCCCTTTCTCTCATTCTTTCCTTCTTTCTTCGTTTCTTTCTCTCTTTCTTTATTTCTCTTTTTCTTTCCTTCTTCCCCTCTCTCTCTCCTTCTTTCTTTCTTTCTTTCTTTCTCTCATCCCTTTTCTCTCTCCTTCCTTCTCTATTTCCTTCCTTCCTTCCTTCTTTCTCTCTTTCTTTTTTTGTTCTCTTTTTCTTTCCTTCTTTTCTCTCCTTCTTTCTTTCTTTCTTTCTGACTCTCTTTCTGACTCTCTGTCTTTCTGTCTTTCTGACTCTCTTTCTTTCTCTCTTTCTGACTCTCTTTCTTTCTTTCTCTCTTTCTTTTTTGGTTCTCTTTTTCTTTCCCCTTTTCCCTCGCTCTCCTTCCTTCTTTCTTTCTTTCTTTCTTTCTTTCTTTCTTTCCTTCTTTCATTGTTTCTTTCTTTCTTTCATTGTTTCTTTCTTTCTTTCTTTCTTTCCTTCCTTCATTCCTTCCTTCTCTTTTCCTTTCCTTACTTGTTTCTTTCTTTCTTTCCTTCTTTCTTTCTTTCCCTCTCTCTCTTTCTGTCTTCCCTTCTTTCTGACTCTCTTTCTTTTTTTCTTTCTGACTCTCTTTCTTTCTCTCTTTCTTTCTTTCTTTCTTTCTCTCTTTCTTTTTTGGTTCTCTTTTTCTTTCCCTTTTTCCCTCGCTCTCCTTCCTTCCTTCCTTCTTTCTTTCTTTCTTTCCTTCTTTCTTCCTTTTTTTCCTTGTTTCTTTCTTTCTTTCCCTCTCTCTTTCTTTCTTTCTTTCTTTCTTTCTCTCTTTCTTTCCTTTCTTTCTTTCTTTCTTTCCTTCTCTCTTTCCTTCCTTCCTTCTGTCTTTCTCTCTTTCTTTTTGGTTCTCTTTTTCTTTCCTTTTTTTCCCTCTCTCTCTCCTTCTTTCTTTCTTTCTTTCTTTCTTTCTTTCCATATTTCTTTCCTTTCTTCCTTCTCTTTTTCTTTCCTTCCTTCCTTCTTTCTGTCTTTCCCTCTCTCTTTCTTTCCTTTCATCTCTCCTTCGTTCTTCCTTTCTTTCCTTCTCCATTTCACCTTCTCTCTTTCTGTCTTTCTGTCCTTCACCTCTGTGTACTGTACCAGTCATCCCTCTACAAAGGTGAGACAGAGAAGTGTCGTTTGTGACAGCCTTAAATGCTGTGACCACCAGGTGTGTCTGATTGGCACCGATTACCCCTAGGATCTCTGGGAAATTGGAGTTCCCTTGGGTAACAGTACCTCGCTGCCATCGCCCTCTGCTGGTATGCGCAAGCAGAAATTAGCCTTACAACATAATTGATTATTTAATTATTTATTTAATTCTTTTTATGTTATGTTAAGGTTTTCATAAGGTATGTTTTGCAGTTGAACACTTTCTTATAGGCCCTGGCAGTCCACCAGCCTCACTTTTTCTCTCACTGACAACAGAAAAGAAAGATGATCAATTAAAGTTCTGAAAAAAATTAAATGAACTACTGTTAAGGTCATTAGTTAGCTACTCCCTTTCAGGGCATTTCCATTATTAACACACACACACACGCACAGACACACACACACACACAACTTTTGTTTTGTGAATATTAATGTCAGAAACATCCCATCTCTGCCTAATTAGGTCCCATAATTAGTGTTTGCAGAAACTAAAGCATTTGTTTGATTATTCTGGCAGATTTTAATGAGGAACATTACCATAAATGGGGGTTATGTCTCCAAATAAATAATGGATTCAATAAAAGTAACAGTACAAAGCCTGATCAAAACACAGAAATTACCGTCTGTCTGCGGTGTCCCACCGAACTCAAGACACAGGCCCCTAAGAATCTCTGCATGCCAACAAAATGCCACATTGTGCTTTGCTTTAAAGCAAAAAAAGGAAAAAGGCATTGATCTTTTACTTATCAAATACGCGTTAAATTGCTGCCATCAAGCCGTATCAGTGTAAGTGACGGCTGATGACTCCCAGAAGCTACTAAAGAAAATTACTTCTCACTCCGTTGCAGATGTCGGCCCATCTCCAGCATGCTGATGTCTATCGCCGCTTCGGAATGACCCAAATTGAAGCCTTTTTTTTTAAGTACGGGAAAACGTTCAACGCTCAAGTTTCAATTGCTTAAGCACAAGCAAATAAGTGTTACATGAACTTGGCTCCCTTCCAAGTAGGCTTAATATGAGGTTATGTTCCTTGTACATTTAATGACAATGCATGGCGCTGACATGTCTGATCTATCTGAAGGCTGAAATGAAGGCCGGTCTGAAACTGCCATGGCATGGGTCCAGAGATGGGTCTAATGCAAGTACTTTTAATAACACAAAAAGGGAGAAATACACAGCACAAACAAAAGCAAGTAAAGCAGCAACGTAAATGCCTGGGGAGACGCCCCAACTCTTTACATCTTTACTTTACTGAGGCAGCTCCATTGATGAATGCAGTTGTGATGGTGGCTAGTTCTGAAACACTGTATAGCAGTGCAGTAGTGTGTGGTTTAGGCCACACCCCCGCTAAACTAAAGCTTCAGACAGAGTAACTTCAGACAAAGCACAGTAACCCAGAACTCTTCCGGAACTGGAGGAGCTGCATGTGCGAACGCAAATCTCTGAATCAGTTATACTGGACATTACCTGGACGTTATCCTGCCAGCCCCCTATACCAGCAAGTCCGGCTAATGTGTCAGCGGTGAGTGCACATATAGTGTAAAGAGTTTAGGGCCCTTGTGTCATTGGCCCTAGTGGAGCTAGCTGGGCTGATTGGTCCTCCCTGAATAGTTCCATAACCAGTATGTGTAGTAAGGTCAGGATGTTGGAGGATCACCACCCCACCATCATTCCAGAGAACACAGTTCTTCCACTGCTCCACAGCTCCTCAGTGCTGGGAGGCTTTATACCCCTCTATGGCCCATGCCTGGCATTGTTAGGCAGCATGGTGCCAATAGGGTCCAGGGAGTCCTGTTTTTCTTTTGCCAATACTTCTCTACAGGGAATACAGGGGACTACGGGGACTTGCTTGCGTGCATTTGCACATCTGTGCTCATTAGAAGGGGTGTCCATAAACATTTGGACATATAATGTAGTTAGAGAGAGGAGAGGAGGAGGAGAGGTAGGAATATCTGCCTAGACTTGGTGTAACATGACTTGACATGACAGTGAGGAGGTGTGTGTTTTTTTGCAGTGCCCACACACACACACACACACACACACATTTACACACACACACACACATTTACACACACACACTGGCCCTGTTGTTTGTGCGAAAGGGAACAATTCCCGTCTAATTGAAGGAAAAAGTCAACACATCAACCCGGGTGCGAAAATGTCAATGTCGATCTTCCAGAGTTGACCCTTCACTCATAGCTGGGTCTACTGTACAAACACCCCCCCATGATTTGTACCGCATACACACAAACGCACACACAAACGCACACACAAACGCACACACACAGCATCGCTCTAGGGGAGCGGGTCTGTACATCATTCGGCTCAGACACGTCCCGCTGGTTTGACCTGTCTGCATGGCCCCATCCTCCAGCTCCACTCTCGGCCCATTAGACTGCACTGGAAGAGCAACGGCAGCCGCCAAAAGAACAGGCACCGCTCTTCCCTCGCCAATTTAAACAGCAATTAGTCTCGCCATGCTACGAGGGTCAGGAGCTACAGAGAAAAGAAGGCAAGAAAAACACAACAACAGAAAGGAGAGGAGCGGGGATGTGGCATACTAATGATGTGGCTGTCAGAGGCTGCCGCCACGCACTTGGGCAGGAGGTCCATCGCTGGGTGTCCAGCTATTTGTACACATTTGTCTTTAATTGACTCAATCTAGCGATCAGATTCCATCTGATCATGTACTGCTTAAAGCAGCTGTACGAGAGCTCTAATCTTGGGTTCCCCCTACAGTTGGGAGGTGTAATTTCAGTGGAGCTAAAGTACTACTAAAGAACAGACGGTAACACTATTTTGCATTTCTGGACAAGCTGAGATGTCACTGCATACATTAATATGCATATTAGTGTATAATCCTATAATATGACTCTACATAGTGATGGATCTGTAAAAAAAAAAAAAATTGTATATTTACAGCTATTATCAGTAAATTAACAACCCAACTGGAGTTTAAGTAGTATATTAAGTATTATGCCAATGATTTGCCAAATTATTTAACAATTACAAAAATAATTTAACAATTATTTTAAAATTATTTATTTATTATTTCTAGTTATTATTGACACAAAAATACTATTATTTATACATTATTTTTACATTATTAGATATTAGAAATGATTCAATAGTAGAAATTATGTAATAATCCAATAATTATCTGCCATAAACAGGCTAATTACATAAAGGTTTATGTCAATACTAACATTGTTTTGTAATTTCACAGTAAAAAGTAAAAAATGGTCAAAAGAATCACAAAATTAAATAAAAACAAATCCAATTTAAAACCAGTGAGAAAAAAGCAATAAATCTACAGGAATTTCCATTAAATTATTAAATTAAATTAAATTAATTTTTGTTTTGAAACAAATTTTTGACATTAATTTTGCAGTTTCTGTATGGCAGCACT
Source organism: Salminus brasiliensis (assembly GCF_030463535.1). Taxonomy (NCBI): domain Eukaryota; kingdom Metazoa; phylum Chordata; class Actinopteri; order Characiformes; family Bryconidae; genus Salminus; species Salminus brasiliensis. The sequence continues at coordinate 56,964,357 of NC_132879.1, read as the reverse complement.
GCTGCCAGTCATTTAACCATGTATTATTATTATTATTATTATTATTATTATTATTTTATAGTGTCTCAGGATTATGCAGTGTTACACAGGCACAGTTTTTCTGCCTGCTTTAACAAAGTTCTACAGTGATCCAGCCTGAGGTATTATCAACAGGAATTTGAAGCTGCTATTTTAGGTCAAACGCTACACAGCGCTGCTTTAAGATGTGAGGTGTGAGTGTATTTGTGTGTGTCGTGAGAGGTCGAGAGAGCGATAGTGTGTTCACAGTATGTACAGGCCAAAGGTTCAATTCCCAGGGATCACACATGTATGCACACATACTCTATATACAGCACATGGACAAAACTATTCAGACACAGCTGGTCACTGAATTCAGCGGTGTCATTCAGTCCCAGTCCCACAGGTGTATATAATCCAGCTCCTAGTCCTGCAGTCTGTCAGTCCTTTCTTCCACACATCAGTGAAAGAACGGGAGGTTCTGAAGAGCTCACTGAACTCCAGCGTGGTTCTGTATGTAATAGGAGACACCGCTGCACCAACAACAGCAACAAGTCAGCTGGTGAAATTTAGACCTTCCCTCCTAGATCTTCCTCCATCAGCTGTGAGTGGTGTTATTATTGAACAGTTACAGAGCGAGGTCAGGGCCGAGTGCTAATCTTAGAGCATAGGGCAGAAAGGTCTCCAATAACTGCAGAGCTTCAGACCTGCTGCTGGTAGAGCTGCAAAGCAAAAAAGGACCAGCTCCATATTAATGCCTATGGGTTTAGAACGGGGTCTCAGAAAAGCTCTCGAAATGTGTAGGTGTCCCATTACTATTGTCATTTTAGCGTATGTAGAACATTTGTAGACACCTGCTCATGCAACATTTTCTTCACTTTGCTTGAAGTGACCCCCACACTACTGTTCTCTGAAGATCCAGAGATGGGTTCTCTGGGCCGCTCTCGGGTTTGAGAAGTGCTTCTACGCTTGACCAAACTTACCGAATTCTCCCAGTCTGGAGAAAACGCCATTGTGAAAATGTCCTTAGTCAAAGAACAGAAAAGCCACTGACTGTATATGAGGAGCTGTTGCAAATGTGTTGTACAGTGCATACACATTGTGTGTGTACACAATTTATGCACACAATAGCTACATTGGAAAAAGACCACCTCAGACCTTAATACACTAACCCAAATGTAATCACAGAGCATTTTGACCAGTACACCGGCACCTGCCTGAGTTAAAGAGTGCTGGCTGAATTGCTAACGCAGGCCCACTTAGCCTCACAACATGAAACCCAGCATAGCATTCACCATCCAACACACTATTGTAGACATTTTACACAGCGCTGCTCCGTACAGCAGCAAGCATGAGCGTTTTACTCCACCACACACCTGTCGTTCTCTTGCCGTCTTCTCAATCCTAGGCAATTTGTTGAACCATAATGCTACTATATCCCCAGAGATTACCTCTGCATTACAGATGGGGAGACAGGCAATGGGTCTACAGGCATTAATAGCCATATACTCCACTAAAGTAGCTCTATTACTATCATGGTCTTGCTATTTCTGTTTAGGAGAACCATTTATCCCTGGAGGTAACTAAAAAAGACAATTACAGGTTATTAGGAAGAGGACAGAGCTTAAGAAGACATTAAGGTGGACAATGGCTAAGAAGTGTAGAGGTCTATATATAAGCACAGACCGTATTGAATGTATATCTTCATATAAAAGCTCCCTTAACTGTTGCTGGAGGGTACAACCAAGCCAGGCCCTGAGTCAGTGAAGATCCAGCACCTCCAGTCTCCTGGATCTGGTACATTGCTCATGGACTAAACTATTGGGACACCTCCTCATTTATTGTTTCTTTTGAACTCAAGGGTATTAAAAAAGCTAATCCTGCTTTCTAGTAGATTTTGGAAGAGCATTGCTGTGAATGTTGGATGATCGCCACTCCACCTCACCCCCAACTCAATCATTAAAGTTGTATTTTGTTCCGTCTAGTGCAGCATATCACCCCCTGAAGTACTTTACACAACCATTGTCGCCATTGGATCCACCATGATTTCCTGAGCTGAAATAGGATGCCAGAAACCCCCCAAAACTGTTATTATATCTACACCCCCAGCATTTACATAAATCCTTCCCACTAGAGAAATATACACGATCAGACATAACATTAGGACCAGGTAAAGTGACATCCCTATCACATACAACCATCAGTCGTGGGTGTAGTGAAAACACTGATGATAAAGCCAGAATTTGAGTGAAATACTACTTTATTTTCAGCAAGTGAATGATGGCGGGGGGGGGGGGGGGGGGGGGGGGGGCAAACAAGACTACAGTGATCACAGTGATATTACTCTGGACCCCAGGACTTTATCAATTCTTCAAAATGACTCAATTAATACATTTTTGGAGCCCTTAGTCACAGTCAGTGACAGTCAGTCACAGCCCTTAGAATACCCCCACTATACAGTGCCCCAGTACCCCCGGCTCCGTACGAATACATGTAACACCTTCTTTCAAATAAAAGTGTAATGGCTAAAGAAAAATCCAGCAAATCCAGCAAAACAGGCCTACCTTCCTTCTCGGTCAGTCTTGAGATTTGAACCCACAACCTACTTTTTATTGGTTGTCTTAGGCTTCCAGCACCTGGCATGGTAGAGAAAGGCATGCGCCATTTGGGAAGGCGTATTTGATTAGACTCGATGTCAGCCGGCATGTGGTGCTGCGTTGCCGGCTGGCGCATCAACGAACAAACTAACAAACTAAAACTAACGGCACATTTTGTATTAGACGTTCACAACTGCAGAGGTATCTACTCTCCTGTGGAGATGCTGTCGACGTCTATGACAATTTATGTATCCAAACTGCAGAGAACCCACCCCCCCCATCCCTGTCCCCAAATCTCCATGGCAACTGCCACCCTTCTACCCTGCTACCCTGTGCCCTGCCTGCCGCTACACCTGTCAGTGAGACCACACTCGCCATAATGGCATTCAGGCCCATTCTTCTTAATCATTGTCACTACCTCGCAGAGCCCTTTCATTTACCAGGCCCCGCAATGACACCTTCTAATATATTTTAATAAAGTCAATATAATAATATTTTAGCCTCTTCTTTCGTAATCCCATTTAGGAGCTGCCAGATCGAATCGACGCTCTGACTAAGAGATCTGGCTGGTTTATCATGACTCGCTCTGCAGCCGCGTCGGGGTGGGATCGCACTCATTATAGGAGCCAGGTGGAGAGAGGCAGAAACAAGGGCCCTGCGGCCTGCAGGGACACACAAACGCCAACCAGTCCAGCGCTTGGAACAGATTAGGCTTTGGATCTGGCTCGGAAAGTTTGAAGGTACCAGCGTGAACCTGCAGTGTCTCATTAGTGCAGCGCCTGCCACTGTAGGCTCTGTCTGGAAGTGCTCGGGATTTGAAACTGGGGGATCTATTATAGGCTCTATTATAATTATTATTCACGTCAGCTTACTGTTTCTCTCCTTTTGTGCTTGTTTTTGTTTTATTTTATTTTATTTTCTGCAGTCAGTGAAGATCCAGCACCTCCAAACTGGATCTGATACATTGCCCATGGACAAAAGTATTTGGACACCTCCTCCTGTTCCTGCTTTTGTTGGAGTAACTGTCTCTAGAAGAAGAAGACGTCTTTCTAGTAGATTTTGGAGGAGCAGCTCTGTGGATGTATGATGATCACCACCCCACCTCACCCCCAACTCAGTCAGCAGAGTTTACGTTCGTTCCCTCTGCTGCAGCGCCTGCCACTGTAGGCACTGCCGTCAGACACTGTGCTGGAAGTGCAGAAAAGGCTCTATTATAATTAATATTCATGTCTCCTTTTGTGTCCGTTATTGTTTGATTTTTTTTTCTGCAGCTAGTGTAGAATAACTTTACTTAATGGTGATTCCACCAGAGAAATGTAAAAAAAAAAAAAATCCATTATTAAAAATTTGCATACTAATTGAAGCAGCACGCAATTAAGAGATGAGAGTTCTCTCTCCTCAGTGGGATGCAGAGGATTAAGAACATGGGAAGTGAACCAGAGTCTCTGTCCCAATCCCTGTGTGCTGCTCCTTGCTGTTCACCTCGGTGGAGGTTTTGGATGGTATTGAAACTGTGCTGAACTTGTACAAGCCTAGAGGTATGATTGTCATATTGCTTTACGTTACCTAAGTAATTATGCATATTTACATAATTACCTGTGATTCCTACAGTGAGGTACATTTATACGGTGCGTTCTACTCGCAGCATTTGCTGCTGGCCGGTTCGTCTCTACACTTGTGACATTTTCATTTGTTCCAGTTCAGAAAATTACAAAAACAAATATTGGAAAAAAGAATAGATGGCTGCCAAAACAAAACATCTACCAGCCAAAAGTTTTAGAACACTCCCAATTTTCCATTGTTTTATTGACCTTACAGACAATTGTATAACAATGGTACAAAGTCCTGTGATCTTAAATAGTACAAAGTTAGGCAGCAGTACTAAAACTGGAAATTATGAAGATTGAAGATTATGAAGATTGTGGGGGAAAAGGGAAAAATATTTTAGGGATGTCATTGGTTAACATCTTACAGCTAGTCTGTTGCAAAATAAGAAAATTAGGCTTAGACAGCTAATGTAAATAATTTATCATGTACAACCCTGTTATCTACATAAAATCAGTGTATATAAATATAAATGTGGCATTCTACAACAACAACAACAACAATAATAAAATAACTTAGACAGTTTAGGAATAGTATAGGAATATTGTTGTATGTATATATATGTATATGTATTTCTATAATGTATTATAGAATAATAATGTATGGAATCTTCTGTAAATGTCTATAATGTCAATAAATTTGTTCAGATCAAATATTTTAGCTAATAGATTTTTTAATAATGTAAATAATACAAACTTTTTTTTTTTCATGTCAAAATGCATGAACACTGTTTATCAACAGAATACGAATTGCTCTGAATACAGTTATTAAATGTCCTGATACAGTTATTATAATAATAATCATTATTATTATTATTATTATTATTATTATTATAACAATCTCAAAATGAGATTTTCAGAAGTATTTCTCTGCTTGTTTCTATGAATTATTAGAAGGTCCCTAAAATAAATAAACAATAGGTAAGATTCAGTGTTTGGAGGCGTGTCCACCATGAACAGCCCTGCTAGCATTTCAGCACTCAAGCTATCTGCAGAGCTTACAGGCTTTTTATCATGAAACTTCAGATGTCAGACAATCAAACACCTCAGTTTTTATTCAAAAAACAGCCCTGTCAGCAGAGCTGGTGACAACCCGGAGTGAGCGCTGGGTTCCTTTAGCATGTGCTAGGCTTTGAGCACAGAAGGGAAAATGCTAGCTGTCGACCAGAGGCTAAACACAGCCTGAGCCGCTCAGAGAATATCCACACATCCTGTTCTGCACCCTCAGGCCAGATATCCGAGGAGCCTCCTGCTGAAGACCAGAGTGTGGAACCTGCCTTTCCTGTGTTTCTTTTCCCCTCCCCTTCCCGATAATTACCGGCTTCCATATTGGCTCACTTTAGTAAGAGAGGAGATAATTTTGTTGCCACGTCCTTTTGGGAAATTAATTCATTTGACTAAAGTGACTTAGTAATTACAGTGACATCAAGGTTAATTGCCAAATCTGTATTTCCATGCCAGCGTCCTGTCAAAAATCCCCACGCAATCTGTTCTCGAAAACACCGGCCAGGAGACACGCGTCGGTACGGGAGAGGCTCTGACCCAAATGAAGTTTTCCAAGCACAGGTGCTTTGCGCTAGAGTGCTTTCGAGGAAAATAGCTTTGTCCGAAGGCGTGTTGACAAGGATGCCAGTGGATTCTGAAGATTAATGGCATTTTTAAAAGACTCAAACTAAATTTCCTTTGTTTTTTTGCAAGACGTGAGTCTGATGAAGCATGTCTACTATTGTCTGTTGGTCTGTCTGTGCTGACATGCAAAATTCTGAGCGCATTCATAGTAAGATAGATATTGAACCATATTTGGTGTGTATGTTAGTGAACGTCAATTTCTAATAAGATTTAGGGAACTCAATAGTGGGCATTCACATTTTGCAAATCTATAAAATATTATAAAATAAATGTATTATACATGACATGGCTGGTTAGGCCAGACACCAAAGGACGAACACTTGCAGAGATGGATCCAATGCAAGTACTTTTATTAACAGAGGGGTGCAACACAGAGGGTAAATGAAAGCAAGCAATGCAGCAACTAAAGGGACTAAACAGTAAAACAACGTAAACTTGGCAACTAAAACAGGCGAACACAAAAGCACACCTGAGACCGAGATTAACCAAACTGGGGGGAAAAAGCTGGGCACCAGCCGCTGAACCATAAATGGCTAGGCCGACCAAACCTGAAACCTGAAGTTGGAGAGGGTTGCCTAGCTGAAGCGAGATCCGCGGATTTATCCGGTGAGCGAGCGAAGGTCCCTCGCAAAACACAATGCCAGAAGCAAGGTCCGCTTGTGGACCTGAACTGTGAACCAAACTGAAACTCAACAAAAGTCTTTAAGGGAGCCTGTGGGCCACGGCTCGAGTCCACCCCAGGGACGGGCGTGATGGCGCAATATAAAATTATTATATAAAATTATTATACAAAACACCAAACATGTTTCTAGAAATATGAAGAAATCTTGTAGATGGTCCTGAAGCCTTTAAAATTGCAAACTGAAGCTCTGAAAATGGTTCTTTGAATATGAGGAAATTTCATTGTAGATGTTTCCTAACAGAACCCTCAAGTCCAAATTCCAAAAGCATCCAAAAAACCAAAGCATCAAACGGTTCTTCAAAAAGAATGTTCCTACTGAAGGCACTTTTTAGAACCTGATAGAAATCCAACCCAATTCACCACAATGTCTTTTCAGTTATATAAAACCTTTATTGTAGGTGGTTCTCTTTGAAGCCTTTTAAGATGACAAACCAAAAAGTTCCTCTATTGTCATGACCCAAGAACCTTTTCTAGTACCTTAGAGAGCTTTTTTATTACGTTGAAAATGAGTCATGTAAAATGAACTGTGCAAAACTGCTTTTGGAACACAAATTGATCCAAGTGGAGCTCTGGGGGGGGGGCAGAATACAAACACTGTAGGATATTGACATGTCATCGCTGAAGAGAATAGCATGAAAGGAGACAAGCATTTGCTTGAAACAGACAGAAATTGTCCAAAATGCCATACTGTCCACACAGCTCTCCTTATCAGCTGCCCTGACCCTGACCTCAATCACGGATGATGATATCTGCTCCATAATCCAAGCCTAAAGCCATGTCTGCTTCTGGATAGATGATACCATGATCCATGGAACACCAGTGTGGAGGTTTTAAACAGCCTTTAAATAAATAACAAAAAAAACACCCCCAAAAAATCTGTGGAAACACAATCGCTGATTAGCAACCTTTTCCTTTTATCCTTGAATAATGTAAATAAGGCCGTACCATAAATAAAGCCCCGCTGCTTGCTGGGGGAGGGCCTCCATGCTGCTCTGAGCTCTTTATTAAATCTGCACACACTTTGATGTCTCTGTCTTTATGTGTGCCTGTTTTTTAGCGTTCTGGGGGGGAAAAAAAAGTTGTTAGCCAAGAAGCAAAAATAGTCGAAAAAAGCTCTCAAACATAAATTTGCATTCATTCAGATTTACAGACACAGTAAGTCTGAGATAAGTCGGACTTAATGCTGCTTAAAACCTTTTCAATTAGTGCAGCTTTGCGGCTCAGTGAGCCAGCTTTGTCAGAAAAATGAAATCTACCACAAAATCTGCAAATCAGATGCACTCCAACATATCTGGGAAGAAAAAAATAAACGACTGAAGCAAATCAGTCAGAAAGGTCTGTAAGGCATTCATTATACACACATGCATGCACACACACACACACACACACACACACACAGGCACAAGCAAATACAGGCGGTACCTTACCTTTTCAAAATTTGGAATCAAGGGACCTTCTGAGCGCATTCATAGTAAAATACATATTGAACCATATTTGGCTAAATAAAGAACCATTTGTATGTATGTAAGTGAAAGTCACTTTCTAATAAGATTTAGGGAACTCAATAGTGGAGTGGGCTTTCACAATTGGCCAAAAAAAACTTTCATCTATAAAATATCATAAAAGAAATGTATTATTTCAAATTATTATATCAAATTATTATGCAATATAATATTAATGAATGATTTGGAAACCAAAGCATCAGACATGTTTTTAGAAATATGAAGAAATCTTGTAGAAAGGTCTATAAGACGTTCATTATACACACATGCACACACACCTTTCCAAAATTTGGAATGAAGTCCTTATTAACTGCCTGTTTTTATTAATAATTTCCCTTTTTTACTAAGATCCTGACTTTCCTCAGTGTTTCTGATGTGAGATGAGTTCAGTTTAGGAGGCCTGCTCTTTAAAACACATAAATCAGAGCTGGACTCTAAAATAAAGACAAATAAAGAGATAATACAGATGTAGTTTAGGAGGCTGAAACCTGGGTGGACTCTTGGCTGTCTACCACTGTTGTTATTGCCACTATTACCCATCATCACTCTGACCATCACTGCCATCACTATATTAAGTTCTACTACACCATGATTATTATATTATGATTTTGATCAGAGCAGTTCAACAGTTAAGATGGTTTGGTGACTTTTATCAATAATTTATCAATAGTTCTGATCAGAGGAGGATGGGTCGGGTCCTGCTTGTGAGTCTTGGTTCCTCCCAAGGTTTCTTCCTTTTGATCTTTGATCCTTCATGTCTTCTTACGTTATTTCTTTTTTTCTGTCTTTTACTAATTATTAATAATGTAAAGCTGCTTTGTGACAACAGTTGTAAAAAGCTGTACAAATAAATTTGACTTTGACTTTGAACTGAATTTAAATTGATGAGGAATCTTTACATCAAGAGAAAGCTTTTGGTCTTTTTAAGGTTTGTCACACTCACACATCTCTATGGTTCTTTATGGAACCAAATGTGGTTCTTCTATGGCAACACTCAAAGAACCATTTCTAGCCTCTTCCTTTTTAAGAGCGCAGACTTTCTGATTGGACGTTACTTGGAAATCAAATCAAATCAAGAACTTTTAGAAAAACCTTCAGTTGTAAAATGTGGAGGAACCTCTTGAGGTGCTTTGAGGAACCCTTTAAGAAAATGTTTTGAGAAGAAAAGGGTGGGGTGCATGGGGTGTCTGAATTTCTGAGTAACAAGAAGGGAATTTAACTGGAATGCCCCTGGAACTGGCAGGAGAGCCTCACCAACCCTGAGTTCAAAATCCAAGATGACCGCTTCACACATCAACTTCACACAGTGCTGTCCAACCCCTATCTATAGACATCTGCAGAGCTGGAGGAAGAATCCTTGGGAGGAACTAAGGTTGATGTTTATCTGCTCCCGAGAGTCCACTATTGAACTGGCAGTACTTACATACAGGTACTAGACAAGCTGTGTGTGTGCATTTGCACATCTGTATCAGCAATGGGTGGAACTTAAAGTAGAGGAATGCATTTATTAGAAGGGGTGTCCACAAACATTTGGACATACAGTTTTCCAGTTATTGTAAAATTAAGAAAGGTTTCCAGGACCCCAACAGTGACAGCCTAGTGAACCTGGGTATGGAAACGTGGGAACCAACAACCCTGTGATCAATAACCCCTCACTCTAATCACTGAGCCACCACTTTCGCTTCAGTTGCCAGGTCAGGTAGGTGAATTAGCTATACCCACCTAGGTGTGGGTGTGTGAATGAATGGGTGTGTGTGGTACCCTGCAATGGACTGGAATTCCATCCAGGGGGCATCAACAGCTGTGTTCATCTCAAAACTCTATAAATATTGAAGAATTGTCTCCATTATTATTATTATTATTATTAGTAGTAGTAGTAGTAATGTTATCATAATTATTATCATCATAATTATTGTTATTTTTATTATTATTAGTAGTAGTAGTAGTAGTAGTGGGGTTCTATTATTATTATTTTATATATATATCAACTTCTGTGTTAACCTCAAAACTCTTTAAATATTAAATATAAGTATTTCTCTATTATTATTATTATTATTATTATTATTATTGAGTCATCAGAGCAGGTTAATGAATGATCAATGCGGGTGTCATGGTGTGTGTGGGCCGACATAAGGACCGGACCAGTGGGGGCAGTTTCCTGGGTTGACGCCGAGACTGCCATTAGCCATCGCAGGGTGCGGGATGTCAGCCTACGTCCCTGGAGGCTGCAGGCCACAGCCAGGAGCTCACAGCGAAAGGTCACCGCTCAGCCACGGGTGATTAATAAGACACCCAGCCGAGCGGCGCCGCCATCATCAATACCCCGACTTAACCAGATGTCCCGTCCCAGAGTGAGTCGCAGACGAGAGGAGACTAACTAATCAGACACATAGCCGGCAGTTACGGCCGAGCTGATGAGGGTCAAAGAACAGGCCGACGTGGACAACACACAGGTGACAGGTGGCGCTGTTCCATCTGAGCTACTGCTCAATTCAAACTAAGCTCATGAGTTATGACTAAAGCCAACAATCCAAAACTCGAAAACTAATATCTTACTAAGACATTTCTTACATTTCATGATATTTTTAGAGAATTTCATATCATCTACTCACCTTATAATGATGGATCCTGTTCTACTCGTAAACTGAACACATCTCACATCAGAAAACACTGAGGAATCTACATGAAAAATGCATAAATGGGTTTTTAGAAGGCATTTCTTTCTAGGAATAGTTGGTGAATAAGGCCAAATGTTTGTAAATCCTTTGCAGGCACTTATTAATTATTACAGAGCAATTTCTACATCACCTCCATGCACATACTCAAATGAATAAAAGAAAACAGTGTGGAATTTCATAGCTGCTAGCTTTTTTAATCAAATGAACTTGTGATAGAGTTTTAAAAGTGTATACAGTGGGGAGACCAAGTATTTGATACACTGCTGATTTTTCAGGTTTTCCCACTTGCAAAGCATGTAGAAGACTGTAATTTTTATCATAGGTACTCTTCAACTGTGAGTGATGGAATCTAAAACAAAAATCCAGAAAAATACATTGTATGATTTTTAAATAATTAATTTCCATTTTATTGTGGGAAATAAGTATTTGATACACCAGAAAAAGAAACTTAATATTTGGTACAGAAACCTTTGTTTGCAATTACAGAGATGAGACGTTTCCTGTAGTTCTTGACAAGGTTTGCACACACTGCAGCAGGGATTTTGGCCCACTCCTCCATACAGATCTCCTCCAGAGCCTTCAGGTTTCGTGGCTGTCGCTGGGCCACACGGACTTTAAGCTCCCTCCAAAGATTTTCTATTGGATTCAGGTCTGGAGACTGGCTAGGCCACTCCAGGACCTTAAAATGTTTCCTACGGAGCCACTCTTTAGTTGCCCTGGCTGTGTGTTTTGGGTCGTTATCATGCTGGAAGACCCAGCCACGACCCATCTTCAGTGCTCTTACTGAGGGAAGGAGGTTGTTGGCCGATATATGGCCCATCCATCCTTCCCACAATACGGTGCAGTCGTCCTGTCCCCTTTGCAGAAAAGCATCCCCAAAGAATGATGTTTCCACCGCCATGCTTCACGGTTGGGATGGTGTTCTTGGGGTTGTACTCATCATTCTTCTTCCTCCAAACATGACGAGTGGAGTTTAAACCAAAAAGTTCTATTTTTGTCTCATCAGACCACATGACCTTCTCCCATTCCTCCTCTGGATCATTCAGATGGTCATTTGCAAACTTCAGACGGGCTTTGACATGCGTTGGCTTGAGGAAGGGCACCTTGCGTGCACTGCAGGATTTTAATCCTTGACGGCGTAGAGTGTTACTGATTGTTTTCTTGGAGACTGTGGTCCCAGCTCTATTCAGGTCATTGACCAGGTCCTGCCGTGTAATTCTGGGCTCATTCCTCACCTTCCTCAAGATCATTGATGCTCCACGAGGTGAGATCTTGCATGGCGCCCCAGACCGAGGGAGATTATCCGTTATTTTGCATTTCTTCCATTTTCTAATAATTGCACCAACAGTTGTTGCCTTCTCACCAAGCTGCTTGCCTATTGTCCTGTAGCCCATCCCAGCCTTGTGCAGGTCTACAATTTTATCCCTGATGTCCTTACAAAGCTCTCTGGTCTTGGGCATTGTGGAGATGCTGGAGTCTGACTGATTGAGTGTGTGGACAGGTGTCTTTTATACAGGTAACGAGTTCAAACAGGTGCAGTTAATACAGGTAATGAGTGGAGAACAGGAGGGCTTCTTAAAGAAGAAGTAACATGTCTGTGAGAGCCAAAATTCTTACTGGTTGATAGATGATCAAATACTTATTTCCCACAATAAAATGGAAATTCATTATTTAAAAATCATACAATGTATTTTTCTGGATTTTTGTTTTAGATTCCATCACTCACAGTTGAAGAGTACCTATGATAAAAATTACAGTCTTCTACATGCTTTGCAAGTGGGAAAACCTGAAAAATCAGCAGTGTATCAAATACTTGTTCTCCCCACTGTATATATATATTTTTTCCTTTTCAAACTAGCTAAGGTTTTTCTTGGGTAAATAGCAAAGAACTTTTGTAAGTCGGTCTGGATAAGAGCCTCTGCTAAATGTTTTAAATGTAAATATATGTGGTGGATTATATATTTATAATTACAGAATTCTCTGCATAAACACATATTGATTAATCATAACTAATATAAGTAAAAACCTTTAAATGTATTTATATATTAAGTTAGTGCCACTTAAAATATTTTATCAAATGCATATTTGTATAAATAATATACAGCTGCACCCAAATTTATTCAATCCTCACCACAAATTAGGTTTATTAGCTAAATTAAAAAAAATGTTCAGCTGTTTGCAATAAACCAATCAAACAAGAGCAATTTACATAGCTCACAAAATTACACTTCTAATGATGACTACAGTCTCAGAATCATTCAAACCCCTGAATAGGACCAGAGCTTGGTTTCAGAAGTCCTGGAGGATTCTGGAAGATTCTGGCTTTCACAGTCGCCTGACTTGAACCACACAGCCAATCTATGATGAGATGTAAAGGAGGCGGTTGCAGCAGCAAACCCAAGAATATCAGTGAACTGGAGGACACTGCTCGTGAGGACTGGTCCGAGGTTCCTCAGGAACGCTGCTGCCGGAAGCTTGAGTCTTTCTGTGCATCATGTTTGCAGTGGGTCAGAACCGCAGAAGGGCTCTACTAAGCTCTAAAGAGTGGTATTCTGTTTTAAATGTGGAGAAAGCTCTGTTGAGATATTTAAATGGAGCTTGTTTGATTGGTTTATTGCAAACAGCTGAAAGTCTGTACATTATGTGAACAATATTAGCAGTGGACATTAAATGCTCTGTATATGTTGTACAGTTTTGGTTAGGCTGTGCAAAAGTCAGGGAAGCCAAATAAGAAAGGAAAAAGTACAAATGTAATGCAACTTTTGTATTGTTTTTAGCTTCTTTCTGCACTTCCCTTAATGGCAGCCCTGCCCGTGTAATAGAAATTGACTTGTGCTAGGCAGAAAAGTGGGGTTGAAAAGGGCAGGAGGTGTGAAAACTCAGAAAACTTGAATATACTGTTTTAAACTTGTTTCCAGTTTCCAGTTTTGCAAATCACACACATTTCCTTTAAAAACCTTTCCATCAACATTACAAAGATTATAAAAATTACAGCTTAACTGAGAGACTGTAGACTGCAAGTTACAGTTACTGTGAATTTAATTTGATAGGCACTTTTAGTTGAGTCAATGAACCCACCCACTCACCAGAACTCCCCCTATCACTCGCAACACTCCTGACACTCAGAGGGTGAGGACAAGCACATGGGTCCCCAGCTAACAGATACATATACTGGCCAGCATCACAATAGAGTGATGAGATGAGAGAGAGAGCTTAATCCACCCACCAATCTAACCAGAGAGAGCGTGGCCAGTTGTGCTCTCTCAGGATCCGACTGCTGATGGCAAAGTAGCATGACATGTGGTTGGTGTGGTGCAACAGATAACGCCACTATCTGCCAGTGAGCTACCACACCATGTGGGAGACTGGGGTTCAATTCCAGGTCTGGGTGACTATAATGCGCTACACCAATAAGAGTCCTTGGGCAAGACTCCTAACACTACATTGCCCCCCCTCTGTAATACGATTAGCCTTGTAAGTTGCTCTGGATAAGAGCATCAGCTAAATGCTATAAATGTACCTGTGCATGAAGTTGATGGGGCTCTAGCTAGTGATGTGCACCACAGCTTGGTGCTAATAAATAACTTATAACTCCCCCTTCTGGACACTGTTCACTCTTCAGCCTGGGACAACTTTTACATTTACAGCAGAGCAACTTACAAGGTTATTACAAAGGCAGGCCAATTAGTGTCTGAGTCTTGCCCAAGGCCTTGTATTAGTGAAGCCCAGCATAGTGCGACCCAGACCAGGAATCGAACCCTGGATTCCCCACATGGTGTAATAGCTCACTGGCAGCTAGTAGATTTATGGGTTTTATCTGTTGCGCCACACCAACCAACACGAACGAGTAGGTGGAGTTCAAGCAGGGCTACGACTTTCACAAGAAAGCGCGCGCGAGAGAGAGAGAGAATTAGCACAGATATGCTATGCCTCTCAAGCTTTCATTACTCTACTACTCAGTGTTGTGTTAGTCAGCCCTGAGGCAGCAAACACTAGTGTGGAACTGTAAGGAAGCATGATTCATCAAATTCTCACACGTGTCTTCAAATCCTCATCTCTCCCAGAGGCGAAGGAAAAGATTAAACCAAACTGGGTATAGAATAAATCTGGAGGCCCTCCACATTCCTCGAGACGAAAGCGTCTGTCTGTTATCCTCCGGCGTCGCCGCGTAGAGTCAAATAAACCAGTGTAAAAATATCATCTGTCTTAAATCAATTAGTCGTGGGAAGCTCCGGTGTAACTAATAGTCCCCTGAATCAGAGATTGAATGTTCGATACGTGCGAGACAAGGCGTGGGACGGTTCAGATAATGAGGCGAGATAAATCGCTGACAGAGGAAGAAGGAGGGGAGATGATACAGAACAAGGAGGAATGAAGGGAGACAGGGTGAACAAGAAAGTCACATAATCAGAACCTTTAATCCGGGTCAGAATCTTTTTTCTATTATTATTTCTTTTCATGTATATACAGATATAAACTGATCCGCCATTATATTATCATATTAAAACAACCATCAGCTAAAGTGAATGACATTGACATCCTGGTTCCAGGGGTGGGATCTACCAGAGGTGGGTAATTCAGGCCCAGAACATCCAACAGCCTGGGCAGCTCTGCTGCAGCTTAGCCCAGACAATTGTGCCTACATTTTCCACCTCTAGGATCTACACAATAGGCAGCGAGTGAACAGTGATCAGTTCTTGAAGGTGATGTTGATGGACAAACTGTGATGTTCTAGAGGTCTGGGTGATCAGAACCTCTCCAAAACATCAGGAGCAGGTCCTGTGGGGTGTTCCCTCCTGGTATGCAGTACCAGTCAGTACCTACCAAAAAAGTGCCCCAAGAAAGGACAACCGATGAAACGGCAACATGGTCACAAGCACCTAAGGCTCAGTGATGCTCCTGGAGGCTCCACCTCAGAACCTACAGGACTTAACCAGACCAGGATCTGCTGCTAGCGTTAGCCTTGGTGTAGGACACATTCAGAGGTCTTGTGGAATCCACGCCTCGATGGGTCAGAGCTGTTTTGTTGGTCCCACAAAGAGGGACCTACACAATGTTAGGCAAGTGGTTTTAATGTTATGGCTGCTGTGAAAGGATTACCCCAGTGTGTGGATTAGCAAGGACAATGATTTTAGCATGTAAAAGCCTATCGATCTGAAGCTCAATTACAGTAAAAGTTAATGGACAGGTAGCGTATGCTACAGATGTGGCGGATAGCGATTAGGATGAAAAACGCCTGAGTGATCACGAACAAGAGCAGAGGAGGAAAGAGTGTAGGAGAGGCAGAGAGAGAGTGAGTGTGAAGATAGAGACAGAAAGGTGGAAACTGACAGAGATGGAAACAGAAGGAGAGTAACTTGCAGAGGAAGAGAGGGATGAGAGAGCTAGAGAGATAAACAGAGAGAGAGAGAGAGGGTGATGGATGCAGACAGAGTGTGGACAGGGCCGTGAGATTACGCAGTTTTGAACTGCGCCTCGGGCAGCCCAGCTGGCATTACTCGCTTCAGTCTAGCCTCCGTGCATCTGTTGCTACTGCATTTCCATATAGCCTCCGTAACCTTCATTCTCCATGCTGCACACTCTCCTCTCTGCTACTGCCGTCGGACGTCCAGAGCTGACAGTACACAGCCGGCCTCTACACTACACGTCTTTACTGAATTCTGCACCAAGTGTCCCTGATATACACATGCAGGAGCTTTGCACTGTAAGGACAAAAGTTTTGAGACACTTGCTTATATTCATTCACAATATATTCATCCCAAAAGTACTGGATGGAGCTCCACCACCATCCATCATTCCAGAGTACACAGTTCCTCCACTGCTCCACAGCTCCTCAATGCTGGGGGGCTTTATATATACCCCTCTACTAGCACACACCTGGCATTAGGCAGCATGGAGCCAATAGGTTCATCATTTTTATCTGCTCCAGAGAGTCCTATTGTATTGGCAGTACTTTTTCCTCTACAGGAACTAGATAAGCTGTGTGTGTTTGTGTGCATTTGCACATCTGTGTTTATTTATATGACTTCCTAATGTCCAGATGTTTAGATACGTTTAAAAAGGAGGTCAGTTTTATCGCTGAGGTGGATCTACATATCAGTCAGCAAGTGAACAGTGGTCAGGTCTTGAAGGTAATGTTGGTGGACAAGCGTAAGAATCTGAGACACTTTGACAAGAAGAACCAAACTGTGAGGTTCTAGACAGTGACTGGATCATTAGAACATCTCCAAAACATCAGGAGCAGGTCTTGTGGTGTGTTCCCTCTTGGTATGCAGTACCGGTCAGTATCTTCCAAAAGTGCTCTAAGGAAGGAAACCCAGAGAACCGGTGACAGGGTCATGGTCACCTAAGGCTCACTGATGCTCATGGAGGCCCCACCCACCTCACAACATACAGGACTTATTTAAGGATCTGCTGCTAACGTTAGTTTAGTTAGTCTTGGTGCCACAGATACCACAGCAGGACGCCTTCAGAGCTGTTTTGGTGGCACGAGGGGGACCTACTCAATATTAACTGCATAGCAGGTGGTTGTAATGTTATGGCTGACCGGTGTAGCGTCACCTGAGCAGAACATGAATAAACACTACATCCTACTGCTACAATGAGAAGCTGTTCATTTTGTCCTGTCAGCTGAAGCAGGAGCACACCTCTGATTTAGGAGAGACCCCCAGCACCCCACATTCCCCCCTCTACACACACACACACACACACACACACACACACATACACAAAAAAGCATCTGTAATCACAGTGGGGTAAATATTAGTGCTGGGGAACAGATTAACAACTCTACTGAGGCAGCCTATAAAATGTGTTTGGAAGCGTGCCACAATCCGAGAAGAAGAAAGAGAGAGCGCAAAAGAGAGAGAGGCGAGAGAGAGAGAGAGGAGGAAAAAGAGCCCGTCTTCAATTAGAGTTCAGTAGAGAGCTTTGGGCAGCAACTCAGATCTCAACTGCTTTATCGTGGTGCCGCGTGTACCTGCACGAACACATTAGCATGCAATAAACCTGGACTGGCTGTAAATAAGACTACAAGCAATATCTCCGCTCAGCAAGTGAAAGGCCAGCCTGATAACGCAGCAGATAATGCAGCGCTGGTGGGTCGGGGGGGTGGCGGTGCTTGGCAGTGGAGTCACTGGACTCGTAGACTTACTGAGCACTTTATTAGAAGACTAATAGAATACTGGGTATGTTTTTTCTTGAGCTGGAAAGTTTGGGGAGTATGATTGCCATCTCACTAACTTGGCCCTTGTTGCGGAATGCAATCAAATCCTCACAGCAGTGCTCCTCCAAAATCTAGCAGAAAGCCTTCTTCTTCCCTGGACAGTAGAGACAGTGACTCCAACAGAAGCAGGCCAACTGACCAACTCTTTCCAATACCCTTGATTTCAGAAGAACCAATGAATTTAGCAGGTGTCCCAATACTTTTGTCCACGTTGTGTATATACATATATATACATCTATGATATATATATATCATCTACAGTAGGATCTGTCAATGGATAGATATATAAGGTATTCCGTATATTTCCTGTAGACTGTAGGGATTTCTGCCACTGCTGGTAGACCCGTATGACCGTAAGCTTCCATACACCTGCAGATCCAGGTCTTTGGCCACGCCCAAATGCAGTCACTCCTTTTAGCCAATCATTAACTGCATCTGCTTTGAGACCCATTTTGCACTCATCCAATGAGACACTCACTGCACTGCACCACTTCTTCTCCATCTATGAGTCCCATCACACCCCCTGCAGGTATATATATGTACCTGATAATCATTGTGCAGTGCCATCTGCAGGAGCCTGAAGTTACTACCACCTTAAACACGCAAGGTGCTAGTTTTTGGTATTTTGTGGTATCGTTATATCAGACGATATTTTATTTTGCTTTAATAAAGGCAATGAAGGGATGTGAACTGATATAGCTTGTAGTTTGGACCAGGCGGACACCAGATTTACCGATTTCGATAGACGTGTTTCAGATACATCGTTTTAGACAGCTAGCTAAAAATCAGTAACGTCGTGTGACATTCATTTATACCAGTGAAGACAATCGTTCACCCCGCACTAATGGAAGGCCTCTAGCTCAGCAGGGCAGCTTTTCACAGGGCTGTCTATCCAGAGGCTAACATGACAACGCTAGGCCCCATGCATGGGGGAGGCAGGTTATCTACACTTATCAAGACGGCTCATTCATCACACTTTGGCATATGACAGGAGCGCAACCCCATCAGTGTCTCCATGACACCTTGTGAAGGTGAGAGGGGTCTTCAAAATGACATCTCGCAAACGGGCAAGCCCCCTCTCCACACAACCCCCCACCCCTCGCACGTCCGCCCGTGGAGCTACAGTTTAATTTTACATGTAATGGTTTGTCAAGAGGGCTGGAACTGCTGCTTAAGTGGGGCTGAAGGCTGGGTGTAAACTGTCAGGGCAATCTCTCCTGGCTGGTGGTGCCACGGGCCGCACAGCACTGGGAGGTTTGGTAGGTAGGTCTGTATTTCAGCTAAAGCTAAAGCTGACACGGTTACACACGGCTCAATGCTAAGCCTCTAGCAGTCGGTTGTTAAATATACAGCAGCACCAGGCGTTGTCCTGCTGTGGTCAGTAGTTGTTTCCGGAGCTTTTTCAGTCCTTCAAACTGTTGAAGTTGAGCTTTTATAGGACCCTGAACATTTAACCACAACCTCAGAACTGTCTCTCATGTGTATTCATTATAAAACTTTCTTTTAGCCTCCTCTCCAACCTCCGAAAATGAGCTTCTCTGCAGTTTAATGATCTACCTTGTCACGTTGCTGTTGCCGTTCCCCCCACCTTAAAAATAAAAATAATTAGTGATAATTAAATGTAATCTATTTAAATCCAGGTTTGAAACTCTCTCTCTCTGTTAAAACACTCAAACAAGCCCCGTTTTAGCATCCCCTGCCAGCGGGAGCGCCAATACCCAAGTGAGGACGTTTGGGCTGCTGCTGGCGTTGGATCCGACGCAGGGTCCAATCTGTCAGATCAAAGCGTGGGAATGCGAAAAGTAGAGGCAGGTTGGGCGGGGGACGGGGGGGGTGGGGGGGGACAGAAAAGGCAAAAACAACAACAAGAAAGACAGAGAACGAATGCGGAGACGCTGCCTTAAAGGTCAAGTGTCCTTGAAGGAGCTAAAAATGAGCTGCTATATCAGCAGCATTTGCAATCAATTACCACTCGGCTTCGCTCCATGAGTTCTTCCCTGCTTTCGGGCCGTCTGGTTTTAATAGTGTTATGTGGCCCTTAACCTACAGCTTAAATCTCATTTGAGTACGGGGCCCCCGCTCCTCTTAATATGGCAAACGCCACGTCCGCTCGTACACCCCGGAGCCCCCGAAACGGGTTGTTGTGCGCGGTGAGGATCATTCATATTGATATGTTTAGCAGCTGATTCCCCATCTCCTCCTCAACACAAGGCCCTCCTGAACGTCCATTTGCTCGCGCCGGCAATCAAAAGTGACCTTAGAGGTGACGACAAGGACGGCAGCGATGGATTACTTGTCAATTTGCTTACATAACTGAATCATGTCCGCGGAAGATGGATTGCGCCACAAAGCGGGGTGGACAACTTGCGTGGATATTAATTCAAAGCTCCATTCATACATCTAACAGCCAACAGTATGTGGCAGCGTGTGGACTGGCTCTAATTTAGACGTATTATGGATTAAAAGAGGCTTACCAAGCTGCGAAAAGCAGATCTGGCCCGCGTCGCCGCACAGTAGCATTAGATACAGGTTTAGCTCCAGTTTTCCTTCCCGGGCTATCAGGTGTGGTTGGCCTGGTCTAGAACTGGACCTTTCCACCAGCTAACATTAACTAGGTTAGGACACTAGTGATGTATTGGACGCTAGTCTAAATGTGTATGCTAGTCTCACTTACAAAATATGGACAAAAGTATTGGGACACCTGCTAAATTCATTGTTTCTTCTAAAACCAAGGGTACTGTCTCTACTGTCCAGAGAAGAAGACTTTCCACTAGACCTTTTGATAATGACTTTCCCACCTCATCCCGAAAGTACTGTATGGAGAACCACCATCATTTCAGAGAACACAGCTCCACTGCTCCAGAGTTCAATGCCCTCTATAGCCCACATCTGGCATTAGGAAGCATGGTGCCAATTGGTTCATGTTTGATTATCTGCTCCAGAGAGTCCTATTCTTTTGGCAGTACTTCTCTAAAAGACACTAGACAAGCTGCGTGTGTATATGTGTGTGTGTGTACATTTCTGTTAGCAACGGGTGCAACTTAAAGTGGCCGAATGCATTCATTAGAAGGGGTGTCCACAAACATTTGGACATTTTGTGAGAAGAATACATCTTCAGGTAGCCTCTATCACACGTCTACTGCCTTATTGCCTGTCTGAGGTGTATAATTTAGTAACTGCTCGGAACACAATGCAGCATGATTGGGTTATTATTGATTCATAAGTGTGAGGAACTGATGTGAGGAATTCTCTGCGGCTCCTTGGGTCGTTGAATGACAGGGAAAAAAAGGAACACTGATGTTTTAGTGAAGTTTTAACTGTCACTTTAGTGAAGCGGAAGAGCATCTGTCTCGCGGCGCTGGCAGCCTGGGTTCAAATCCCAGGTGACTTCCTAAAGGTAGTGGTGGCACAGTGGTAAACGCACCAGGCTGTTGATGACAGGGTAGTGAGTTTGATACCCGGGCTTGGCAAGCTGCCGCTGTTGGGCCTTTGAGCACCCCCCTTCACCCTCTCTGTACCCTGGGCGTGGCAGCTTAAAGGTGGAGGCCAAATTCCATCTGTCTGTCTGTCTACACTAACTAAAATTGGCATGGAATTCATACATGGGTAAACCTAGATGCATCACCAAGGGATGTTGTACTGAAGGTCAGGCTAAAGGCTCATTTATGCTTAACGGTAAATACGGAAACCTTTACCCTGCTGCCCTCTAGTGGATGTACTACTTAGTATCTACATCAAAGTAAAGGACGCAGAGAAGTATGTGGACAGTAACGGTTACAATTTTGAATCGGGCATCTTGATTTTGGTACGTAAAGGGAGCAGAAATAAGCCCTAACACCAGCTGCACCAAGTACTGGTCATTTGACTGCTGTGGCGTCTTACTAGAAGAGTCACTGCTGTTTGACCTACTTATACCTAGAAGCGCCAAACACCGCTCATCTGACCGCAGCGTCTTACTCTCGATCGAATCTCAGGAACCTCCTTTCATGACTTTTCCTATTTTTGCACATTCTATCACTTGGAAGTCTTATATTTTTAACCCCTTAGACCTGACTTTGCTGCGAGAACTATATTTAACAGCCCTTAAATAGGACCTAAAATAGAACCCTGTGGGACTCCACAATATGCTACAGTGAATCAGACTGTTCACAGTAGTTTCAGACAAACAGAGTGCAATAAACAAATAAACAAATACATGTCTAGAGCTCACAGCTGTGTAGTGAGGTGTCAAACTGACAGCTGAGCCAAAAGCATTCGTAGGTCTCATTTATTTGAGAGGTACTACGGGCAGTAAACGCATAAAACTTGATGATCATTGGTCTGCTGTCTTTGTGCCATCTGCACTTTGACAAAAACACAAGGATTGCTCACCCAGTGAAAGATAAAACTGTACATGCATGTAAATAGCAGTAGAAATGGACTATTGTTGGGCTCTGAGTGGTCTAAGGCTCTGCCACTATGGTCTGAGGATTGCTGGTTTTTCGAATCCTGGGGCATACTGCTTGCCATCAGCAGCCTGAGTCAGAGAGAGCACAACTGGCCTTGCTCTCTCAGGGATGGGTTGATGGCACTTCCTCCCACATCTCTCCTAGTCTGATCACACAGGTGTCTGTTAGCTCTTGTCTCAGAGCTGCATCAGCATCAGTGGCAGAGGAGACATCTAATGCTAATCTTCACCCACAGTTCACATGAGCAGGGATTGGGTAATTGGCTTTCCAGATTGGGTAGAAAATAAGAAAAAAGGAAATATGAGCATAATAACTGAGATAAGTGGGAGAGTTTAAAAGTGGGAAAGCTTGTAGATCTTTCCACATTTTCAAATGATAAAAGTTGGAGCTGTGTAATGTGAAGCTGCTCTTCTGGTGGAGCTCCTGCGGTGCTTTGCTGATGCTCATACCTCTCATTTCCCAGTTTTAGCATTTTATTTGACATCAAAAGGCCCCCAAAAGAGAAGAACTGTGTTTAACAAACTTCCTCCGCCAAAAGATGCTGGATGTACTAAGATGCTCCACTGCAGTTCTGCAAGGAACTCACTACTGGTGTTTTTTACTCAACTTGTTTTTGCCAAATTATTCATACTTCTATTTTAGTCTTTTAAAAAAAAAAAAATCAAATATTGCTTTAATGAGTTTAGACTACCTTCTGCACCCCACACCACTGCACACCCCACACCACTGCACACCCCACACCACTGCACACTAACTACTAACTAACGCTGCACACAACGGTTACTTACTGTATAATAAAGCACATGATTTGTACTTTAATATACAGCCAATAATTCATTATTTTTAATATTGATTTTGTGCTTCATAGGATTCACTCACTGTAGCCAAGGCACATTTATTTGTAAGTTCTGTGCTAAGTCCTTAACCTCCTAGGGTTTGTAGAATTTCTAGTGCTAGGGGGCGCTATGAATGGGGCAGGGTTAATTGGTAGTACCAAATTTGGAGAAAAATGGAAGAAAATACAGATTAAAAATAATTAAAATACTAAGAAGAAGTGCACCTTTCCTTCCGAGCAGAGCCTCAGAGGGTTCTGCCATCAGTGTGCATGACCACTTATCACTTTAACATGGCTCACCATGCTCTCCGCTCCTTCAGCCATGCGGAGACGGGCATTAATCCCGCCCGGCTGCAGCCCTGAGCATCTGACCGCATCCCGATCCACAGAAATCGCTCCATCTCCAGCCTCTAATTCGATGTCTTCTTCACTTACTGTGACTTACAGTGCCTCTTCCTCAGGAACTTTCTCTGAGAGCGAAGCAAAAAATAAATAAATAAATAAATAAAAAAATCAGCATCATTAAGCTGGAGATAAGAGGCTGGCGTATTCATCTGAGCATTCGGTTGACACATCAAATCCATTTAGGGGAGACAAATTGATTCAATTTTGCATGTTTGTATCATGCCTAATTCCGTGCACCTCGGTTAACAGTGGAGCACTGTAGCTGTGTTGGTGCCTTTGTGGTTTTATTTCTTTATTTATTTCATTTTTTTTCAGGGTCTTTCTTTTTATTTCTGTTCATACATCATGATGTGAACATCAAGGGAAGATTCTCGTTCTACGCTGCCTGATTTAGACGTGACGGCAGAGATGAAGGCCTGGGGAGTAGATGATTAATGATTGAGCAGAACAGCAGATTAGGAAACAGAGCTTATATTATTGATCTCGGCTGAATCTGCAGCTAAATGCTAACGCAGCGTGATTGTTCTTGAACAGCGAAGAATGCTTTTCACAGAAGATCAGCCACGGTCCACAGCATTCAGTACCAAGGAAATGTACCAAGGAGTGTTTACATAGGGATTTCTGTACATGGTGTCTAGAAATATATTAATAATGAATAAATATAATGAGAATTAATCAGTGTCAGAGGCAGGGTTCCACATGTGGGATCCCGGGGTCCAAAACACCTGGTTTGACTCATTTGACTGACCCCCTGTAGAAGACAATGTATTCATTCGAAATTGTGTCCATAAACATTTGGACATATAACTGTCAGTAGTAGTGTAAAGCTCTCAGCAGCAGTGTATAGCTTTGAGCAGTAGTGTATAGCTCTCAGTAGTGTATAGCTCTCAGTAGTGTATAGCTCAAAGCAGTAGTGTATAGCTGTCAGTAGTCTATAGCTCTCAGTAGTAGTGTATAGCTCTCAGTAGTGTATAGCTCTCAGTAGTGTATAGCTCTCAGTAGTGTATAGCTCTCAGCAGTAGTGTATAGCTGTCAGTAGTCTATAGCTCTCAGTGGTAGTTTTTAGCTCTCAGCAATGTATAGCTGTCAGCAGTAGTGTATAGCTGTCAGTAGTGTATAGCTCTCAGTAGTAGTGTATAGCTGTCAGTAGTGTATAGCTCTCAGTAGTAGTGTATAGCTCTCAGTAGTAGTGTATAGCTGTCAGTAGTGTATAGCTCTCAGTAGTAGTGTATAGCTGTCAGTGGTGTATAGCTCTCAGCAGTATATAGCTCTCAGTAGTAGTATATAGCTCTCAGTAGTAGTGTATAGCTCTGTATATAGCTCTCAGTAGTGTATAGCTCTCAGTAGTAGTGTATAGCTCTCAGCAGTAGTGTATAGCTGTCAGTAGTAGTGTGTAGCTCTCAGTAGTGTATAGCTCTCAGCAATAGTGTATAGCTTTCAGCAGTAGTGTATAGCTCTCAGTAGTAGTGTATAGCTCTCAGTAGTGTATAGCTTTCAGCAGTAGTGTATAGCTGTAAGTAGTGTATAGCTTTCAGCAGTAGTGTATAGCTGTCAGTAGTGTATAGCTCTCAGCAGTAATGTATAGCTCTTAGTAGTGTATAGCTGTCAGTAGTAGTGTATAGCTCTCAGTAGTAGTGTATAGCTCTCAGTAGTAGTGTATAGCTCTTAGTAGTGTATAGCTCTCAGTAGTGTATAGCTTTCAGTAGTGTATAGCTCTTAGTAGTGTATAGCTCTCAGTAGTGTATAGCTCTTAGTAGTGTATAGCTCTCAGTAGTGTATAGCTGTCAGTAGTGTATAGCTCTCAGTAGTGTATAGCTCTCAGCAGTAGTGTATAGCTCTCAGTAGTAGTGTATAGCTCTTAGTAGTGTATAGCTCTCAGTAGTAGTGTATAGCTCTCAGTAGTAGTGTATAGCTCTTAGTAGTGTATAGCTCTCAGTAGTGTATAGCTGTCAGTAGTGTATAGCTCTCAGTAGTGTATAGCTCTCAGTAGTAGTGTATAGCTCTCAGTAGTGTATAGCTCTCAGTAGTAGTGTATAGCTCTCAGTAGTAGTGTATAGCTCTCAGTAGTGTGTAGCTCTCAGTAGTAGTGTGTAGCTCTCAGTAGTGTATAGCTCTCAGTAGTAGTGTATAGCTGTCAGTAGTAGTGTGTAGCTCTCAGTAGTGTATAGCTCTCAGTAGTGTATAGCTCTCAGTAGTAGTATAGCTCTCAGTAGTAGTGTATAGCTCTCAGTAGTAGTATATAGCTCTCAGTAGTAGTGTATAGCTGTCAGTAGTAGTGTATAGCTCTCAGTAGTGTATAGCTCTCAGTAGTAGTATATAGCTCTCAGTAGTAGTGTATAGCTGTCAGTAGTGTATAGCTGTCAGTAGTGTATAGCTCTCAGTAGTGTATAGCTCTCAGTAGTAGTATATAACTCTCAGTAGAATATATATATCTCTCAGTAGTGTGTAGCTCTCAGTAGTAGTATATAGCTCTCAGTAGTAGTGTATAGCTCTCAGTAGTGTATAGCTCTCAGTAGTAGTATATAGCTCTCAGTAGTGTATAGCTCTCAGTAGTAGTATATAGCTCTCAGTAGTAGTGTATAGCTCTCAGTAGTGTATAGCTCTCATTAGTGTATAGCTCTCAGTAGTGTATAGCTGTCAGTAGTAGTGTATAACTTTCAGCAATAGTGTATAGTTCTCAGTAGTAGTGTATAGCTCTCAGTAGTGTATAGCTCTCAGTAGTAGTATATAGCTCTCAGTAGTAGTGTATAGCTCTCAGTAGTGTATAGCTGTCAGTAGTAGTGTATAACTTTCAGCAATAGTGTATAGTTCTCAGTAGTAGTGTATAGCTCTCAGTAGTGTATAGCTCTCAGTAGTAGTATATAGCTCTCAGTAGTAGTGTATAGCTCTCAGTAGTGTATAGCTCTCAGTAGTGTATAGCTCTCAGTAGTGTATAGCTGTCAGTAGTAGTGTATAGCTTTCAGCAATAGTGTATAGTTCTCAGTAGTAGTGTATAGCTCTCAGTAGTGTATAGCTCTCAGTAGTCGTATATAGCTCTCAGTAGTAGTGTATATCTCTCAGTAGTGTATAGCTCTCAGTAGTGTATAGCTCTCAGTAGTGTATAGCTGTCAGTAGTAGTGTATAGCTCTCAGTAGTGTATAGCTCTCAGTAGTAGTATATAGCTCTCAGTAGTAGTGTATAGCTCTCAGTAGTGTATAGCTCTCAGTAGTGTATAGCTCTCAGTAGTGTATAGCTCTCAGTAGTAGTATATAGCTCTCAGTAGTAGTGTATAGCTCTCAGTAGTGTATAGCTCTCAGTAGTGTATAGCTCTCAGTAGTGTATAGCTCTCAGTAGTAGTATATAGCTCTCAGTAGTAGTGTATAGCTCTCAGTAGTGTATAGCTCTCAGTAGTGTATAGCTGTCAGTAGTAGTGTATAGCTTTCAGCAATAGTGTATAGTTCTCAGTAGTAGTGTATAGCTGTCAGTAGTGTATAGCTCTCAGTAGTCGTATATAGCTCTCAGTAGTAGTGTATATCTCTCAGTAGTGTATAGCTCTCAGTAGTGTATAGCTGTCAGTAGTAGTGTATAGCTCTCAGTAGTGTATAGCTCTCAGTAGTAGTATATAGCTCTCAGTAGTAGTGTATAGCTCTCAGTAGTGTATAGCTCTCAGTAGTGTATAGCTCTCAGTAGTGTATAGCTCTCAGTAGTGTATAGCTCTCAGTAGTAGTATATAGCTCTCAGTAGTAGTGTATAGCTCTCAGTAGTGTATAGCTCTCAGTAGTGTATAGCTCTCAGTAGTAGTATATAGCTCTCAGTAGTAGTGTATAGCTCTCAGTAGTGTATAGCTCTCAGCAGTAGTGTATAGCTCTTAGTAGTGTATAGCTGTCAGTAGTAGTGTATAGCTTTCAGCAATAGTGTATAGTTCTCAGTAGTAGTGTATAGCTGTCAGTAGTATATAGTGCTTCTCAGGGCCTTCACACATTTGAGGCTGAATCTCATTTCATTAAAAAATAAAAGGCTAAATCTAATGGGGTCTGAAACATGCTCTTCCAGTATTCACTGCTCAAGCATGTCAAATCAGCTCCATCACATTTCAGTGTTCTGTTGGTCAAGGATTTGTCCGTTTGACGGGAAAGCAGAGAAAAGAAAAGAACAGAAAAGAAAAGAAGGAGAAAAAAGAAATGGAGGCCCGGTTTGGTTCTGTATCTCATGCTCTGTTAACCATAAATAACCTCTATATAGAAAAAAAAATGGAGCTTTTCAAATAACATGAAATATTCATAACCCCTAGCAGAGACGCACAAAGCAGTGTTCTTTCCCCTCTCATAAATACAGCCTGGCCTCATTGGAGGGAAGGAAACTAGTGAGCGAAAACATGGAGCAGAGGAGCAGCGCCTGACACGAGCGACGGGGGACTTCCTTACACACACACTGAAGATCCCGTGATGAGCTGGTGTTCCTGACAGTCGCTGACTGTCTCTCAGTCTACTGAGAGGAACGACGCCCTGAACTATTTACCAATACAAACACTTGAGCGCGCTCTCAGAACCGACACCAGCAGCTAAACTCCAAACACTGCCTAAATACAGATGGCGCGTTGGCTTTTCTGGCCGCGGCCCCGGAAACATTTGGGGAGGTGTGGAAGGAATCAGGATGGATACTGTTCAGGTTAATGGCGCTGGTGTTTTTCTAAGCCTCCACATCAACTATTAATTACGCGGTGATTAGAGTCAGCTGCTGAGTATTAATCACAGCCCCAGGAACTTATTGTCCTTGCACTCGATGAGGACACAGCCGGCCCTTAGGCGTGACGGGGAGAGAGAGAGAGAGAGAGAGAGAGAGAGAGAGAGAGAGAGGGAGAGAAAGAGAGAGAGAGAGAGAGAGAGAGAGAGAGAATGATGGGAGAGAGAGGCAGAGAGTGAAGGAAAGAGTAACGAGAGAGAGAGAGAGAGAGAGAGAGAGAGAGAGAGAATGATGGGAGAGAGAGGCAGAGAGTGAAGGAAAGAGTGATGAGAGAGAGAGAGAGAGAATGATGGAAGATAAAAATAGAGAGAGGGAAAGAAAGAGCAGAATCGAGAGAGAGAGAGAGAGAGAGAGAGAGAGAGAGATCGAAGGATATATATTTTAAATACTTTATTATTATACTTTATATAGATCAAACATTTTATTAATTTTGTTTTATGATTGCTTTGACAATACAAATGTAAAGTTGTCAATAAAGCAAACTGAACTGAACTGAGACAGGAGAGAGAGAGAGAGAGAGAGAGAGAGAGAATGATGGGCGAGAGAGGCAGAGAGTAAAGGAAAGAAAGACAGGAGAAAAAGAGAGAGAGAGAGAGAGGAGTGATGGTCGAGAGAGGTTCGACAGTGAAAGCTGAGGGCAGTGTGGCAGTAAGTGAGGATGTAAGGCAGAAGGCTGAGCTGGGAGGGTAAACGGGAGGCTGGCGTGGATCTGCTGAAAAGATAAAGACGCCTCACAGTAAATCAGAGGAAAGTGAGGCGAGGAAGCAGGTTAGTCTGAGTGAGGCGGTGGGCAAAACCATACACTGCAGCTAAAACCCCTCCGATGGCACTAAAGTCTTTAATAAGGCTGCGGTGAGGAAATTCCTCCAGACGGCACACAGAGCCTCTCATTTTGATCAGCTGGAGCCAGCGCTCCCCAGCAGCCCTGTTCAAATATTGAGAATTAATGCAGTTGTGCTCTGTAGGGAGAAGGTCGAGGCCGGAGAAATCCATTTCTCCGCTTACGGTTTATCTTTTCTGATGGTGTTGCCTTTTGCCATCAATTCTTCACATGTGATAATTGAGCCCCACACCTTCAGCACTGTTGCATTTCAAAGTACCGGGCCTGGGCGAAAAGATCTGATTGCAATTCAAGTGGCTGTGGTGGACCTGCTGTTCTCCCAGTGGCTCAATTTCGGGCAAAATTACAAACAGGCGACGTTGCCGGCCAGGAATTTCATGCTTAACACGTACGGGATAATATAGTAATAATACATCAATTTCTGCTCGCCTTGTTGTGGCTGAAGGTTGACTTGAATTGGAATGACTGGAAATTCTCTTATAAACTTTAGAATGGATTAAGCTTTGAACCTGAACCTGAACCTGCTTTCACCTTTTTTTGCTCAACTGGACGATAAAGCGAAGAACAAGAGGATCAAAGGCTCTTAGCTTCACTGGACATCCAGTAGAACCTATCAAATTAACCATTATAGCCATAAAATGCAATTTTCCAGCTGGTTTGGACGTCCTTCAGTTGAACTTTCTTCGGTAATATTGATGGAATATGTTTCAATGGAAAATTGTGTGATTTATAAAAGCAGCACAGCTGAGAGAACGTTCTGACCACCCTACATTGCCAATGTATTTGGTTTTACTATTTATAGGCAGTGTGTTTAAGGGAAATTAACATTTTCATTGTATTTCATAAACCATAGACAACATTTCCCCTAAATTCCAAATAAAAATATTACTATTTAGAGCATTTATTTATTTGCAGAAATGACAACTGCTCAAAAACAGCTGCTCAAATACGCAAAGAAATTATTATAATAATTATAATGCCATATTTATTTATATATTATTGAAGTTTAAAAAACACAGTACTAATATCTGAACTCTGAGAGCATTCAGAATCACTATGGTGAAATAATAACCTCGACTGCCAATCACAGCTCTCATGTCTCGGCCGGCTCTCCACTAGTCTTTCACATTGCTGTTGGGACTTTATGCCGTTCATAGTCTGTAAATTCAGCAGAACTCAGCTCTGGACTAATACATCTGCCAGACGCATAGAGATGCACATTTAAGGGAAACAAAAATAGGTTAATTATAAAAAATATTTGACTTTTTATTTTGACTTTTTCCCAGAGCTGTATTTTTATTGAGATTTCTTTATTTCTTTCTTTATTTATTTATTGTGTCAGTTGAGCACTTTTTACATGATTTTTAATCTGATGAAAGCTGCAGATGCTCTGTCCGTTGTCTCTAAACACAGCTATCTGTGCTACAAAAGGTTCTTTGAGCGATGCCTTAGAAGAACCAATTTTGGAGTCATTTTTGTAATAGAGACATGACTATTAAATTGCTAAGAATTCTTTTTATCAAGAAATCAAGATATCAAGGTTTTGGGGTCTTTTTTGAATGTTCCTTACACTCAGATGTCTCTATGATAAATATGGTTCTTTACAGAACCAAAAGTGGTTCTTCTAGGGCATCCCTAGAAGGTCTGGTTGGTGTGGCACAACAGATATCACCACTCCCTGCCACTGAGTTACAACACCATGTGGGAGACCAGGGTTCAATTCCCGGTCTGGGTGACTATGCTGCGCTACACCAATAAGTCCTTGGGCAAGACTCCTAACACTACATTGGCCCTTGTCTGTGATATGAATAACCTTGTATGTCGCTCTGGATAAAAGCGTCTGCTAAATGCCATAAAATGTAAATGTAAATCCCTCAAAGAACTGTCTGTAGCACCTTTGTGTTTAAGAGTGCAGGAGGTTCTAACCCCTCTGCTTTCAGCCCTCATTGCTCCCTAGCAGCTCAATGCAGAGTCCACAGTTATCTACTTAATCTAATAACAGGGTTACTCGAATAGAGGTGGGTAGACAAAAATCTCAAGCTCAAAGCCTAAACCCAGATAGCAAGCAGACATTGATCCATTATTGATTTTTGATCAGAATCATCATGGAAAAACAATGTTCACTTTCTGAGAGATCATTGATTATACATATCAGTCCTTACTAAATATTGATTATTTTTAAAGCGTGGCATAATGCTTGGCTGTGGCTGAAGATTTTAGCTAGCTATATCAGGTCAGTGCAATGTAGCATTAGGACTGCTGGACACACACTAGTGAACTAGGGGCAGTAAGCACACATACACTCAGAGCGGTGGGCAGCCGACTCCAGCGTCGAGGAAGCAGAGAGGGTAAAGGACCTTGCTCAAGGGCCCAACAGTGGCAGCCTGCCGGGCCCGGGTATCGAACCCACAACCCTGTCATCGATAGCCTGGAGCTCTGACCACTGAGACACCACTGCACCTGCCGCTGAGGGTATGTGAGGGGGAGTGAGGAGCAAGCTCATGCAGGGTGAAATATAACATGGATATTTAATGTAGTTTAGCATGTGATGTGATTGTGATCATATTGCATCCCCTTAGCACTGCTAGTGTTAATTCTCAAGATTCACACTCATAAAAGCCCCATAAAAGTAACTTTTAAGAAGTAGTGTAAAATGATGGGTTGTAATATTTCATAAAAACCATTCTGATATATTTTCTTTTTATTATATCTTGGTGCACTTAAGCCATACTAAAGCTAATGCAACCAGCACACAGTACCACACAAGACACAGTAACCTAAAGAAGGGTTCCTCTGCAGACCACCGACTGCCCGCCACCATCAGCTGGTGCTACTCTGTGGCATTTGCATAAGGTTTTTGAAGGACGTTCCCAATCACCATGGCCACGGATGCGACAGATCCAGAGGTAATGCAGCGACACGTGGGAAATGACATAAATAAGGCTGGAAATTGAGGGTGCTGAAAGATTTTTCACATAAATATAGCCATCAACAATCAGTTTCATTTGAGGCTGACTCAGAGACAGTTGCCAAAAGAACATCATTACCATAGACATTACTGGAAGCTGCGGACGTCCAGGCCATCAAAGATGATCATCTCATAAATTCCACATGCCATATAATGGGCCTGTCACTCTGAAGGATGGGGGGCGGGGGGTGGATAATGCCCCGCAGATTCTTATCTTCCATAGTGTTTATGCTTATTAGGGCTAAATAGTTCTCCTCTTGTTTATTTAATGAGCTCCATAGATTTCCAGACCAAAGATTTTCACAGTCTGAAAGCCCACAGATCTCCCTGATCTATAGGAGATTATTTTCCCGACTCGTAGCTTAATTTAAAAAAAAGCAAAAAACTATCGAATTAACCGTGGCGCTGATTTACTCCTTTGCTCAAGTGGAAAATAGACATAATAAAAACGACCTCATGAAAACGTCTGCGTTTTTGAAATGTGTTTTCTCTGCCAACAAAAGTTCATGGTGAAGCATCACCTTCAGGGAAGAGTGGTTTGGGTTGTAAAAGTCCGCCCACCAAGCCTGCTAATTGATTGTTTATCCCTGCTAGGGTTAAGGCATAACTCAGAGACAGCAGTACCACCCCACTAATTGCAGCTTTGAGAAAAGAGTATTTCTGTGTTCATTAGCAGTGGCTACATCTGTTGGAAAATACACACTGTGCACTCTGTGTCCTTTCTACAAACAAAGCCCAAACAAAGCGTTTTATATGCATGAAAGTTAAAGAAGGAGTCAAGACCAGGATTCAGGATTGCAGTTTATTCCTGATTGGTTACTGAAACCGCTTCAGTAGACACGAAATCAGGGCTGGAGAACTCTGGAGGGCCGGATTCCTGCACAGTTTTGTTGTTTTTTTTTCCTGCTCAAATGCACTTGTGGTCTAATGGGCTACCACTATGGTCTGGGGGTCGCAGGTTCAAATCCTGAGCCGTGCCCCTTTGCCATCAGCGGCCGAAGCCCAAGAGAGCACAATTGGCAGTGATCTCTCAGGGTGGGTAGATGGCGCTCTCTCCCCTCATGGCTCTTAAAGCGATGTTGGCCAGTGTTGTGACAAATCCTATCCCCCCGACTGTTCTACTGGTTAAAATTGCGCACATGATTGATATTGATCTGTTGTACTTGATCAATATCTGGATAAAGTGTTGCTTTATTTATTAAATGTGAATCATATATTAGCAAGTTCAATTATATAATATTGTTGCTGCTACGCTGGCATATACAGCTAATACCAACAGGTAAAGCTAGCTATTGTGCACTTGCTATCTACTATCGAGCTAACCTTGTGCAAGATTAGCAGATAATTGGGATCCAAATAAATAATAAAGCGCTAGAAAAAAAAAACACACTGTGAAGATGTGGCAATTCAGCTGGCTAACCAGTAGCATGCTAGCTAAAACAATCAAAGGGGGATCAGCTCGTCCGGCTAACTAGTAGCATGATAGATAATACAGTCAAGGAGGTGGTCCAGCTCTGCTAGCTAACGAATAGCATGCAA
This sequence comes from Salminus brasiliensis, assembly GCF_030463535.1. NCBI lineage: Eukaryota > Metazoa > Chordata > Actinopteri > Characiformes > Bryconidae > Salminus > Salminus brasiliensis. Next base: position 56,930,685 of record NC_132879.1, on the reverse strand, counting down.
GCTATTTGACCCAACGTTTTGGGTCCTAAATGGGTCCTTCTGTAAGAGGGGATAGGATGTGTCCGGGGGTAGAGGGTGTGTCACGACACCTGCACTAGCATCTGAACGTGGCCATTTGGAAAGTATTGAGAGCATTGCTAATTGCTAAGTGGCTTAGCAGTACTAAATCGGGAGAAAAATGGGTAGAATTCAACAAATGGCAGTTTAGGAACCAAAAAACTTCCTAAAACTGTGCTGAACTCCAGCCTGTAGCTCCTCACCACTGCTCTACATTCACCCGACAACACTGTTTATTTTGTTTCCAGCCTTTAAAATGTAAAAAATGTCATTAAAAACCTTTTCAAATGTCTATTTTTTAAAACCAGGGGGCAGTGGTGATTCATTGGTTAGACCTCTGTACTCTTGACCACAATGTTTAAGGTCTTCTAAGCCTTTATGCTCCCTGGGCTTACTCTGGCCCTCTAAGCTGGGAAATATACAGACTCTATATGTTTTGATGTTGTGATGTAGGAGTACAATAACAATTTTAATTAATCAGTTTAATTCCCCCAAATCCTTTCATCAATTACCAAATAGAAATCTCCTTCCACCAAAGTTCATGTAGTCCCAATACACACAAACTGCAGAGCTCACAAACACTCTAAGCAGAACATTAAAGCACAGTAAGCCTTACAATGCTACTCGACACACACTCCAGTCACTGTCATCGGACACAAATAACACACTGCTGTCAGGGCTTAATCACTAATGTGGTTGCCAGATTTACTGTTTTCATGCCAAATTGGAGTAGTGAAGCCATATTGTGGGTATAAAAAAACAAGGCTGTGGCATTTTTAAGGGTTAGCTTTAAAAGGGCAACAGTGATGGTATGATGTGAGGCTTTTTAAAGCAGAAGGATCAAAGTATAATATAAATTATTTTTATACAGCAATAAATTCTCGTTAAACTCTCATGTTAGTTATATTCTGGCAACTATGGAGAATAACCCAACATTAACCCAACATTACTAGAAATGCATGGATAATGGACACGAAATGAAATCAAACAAGCCCGATTTAAATATCTCAACACATCTAATAGAACAAGAACTTTTTCCATATTCAGCACAGAATACCACTTTTATGATGGCTGCAGTCTCAGATTTACTCCATCCCTTCATGACCATCATCTTTAGAGCTTAGTAGAACCCGTCTGCTGTTCTGACCCACTGCAAACATGATGCACAGCCAGACTCCAGCTTCTGGCAGCAGCGTTCCTGAGGAACATCAGCCCATTCCTCATGGGCAGTGTCCTCCAGCTCACTGATATTCTTGGCTTTGCTACTGCAACCGTCTTCTTCACATCCCACCATGGATTTTCTATGGGGTTCAAGTCAGGTGACTGACAACCAGAATCTTCCAGAATCTTCCAGGACTTCTTCTGAAACCAAGCCTTGGTGGACTTTGAGGTCTGCTTGGGGTTATTGTCCTGCTGGTAGGCCCAATGCTGCCCAGGCTTCAGCTTCCTCACAGAATTCATGCTGTTTTCTCCTGGGATTTCCTGATACTTGATTGGATCCATCTGGCCCTCCCTCTAAACTCTGTAGATTTCCAGGACCAGAGGAAGCAAAGCAGCCCCAGAGCATCACCGAGCCACCGCCATGCTCCACTGTAGGCAGGGTCTTCTTTTCAGTGTAGGCTTCATTATGATGATTCTTCCTGTACCAGACATACCATTGATCCAACTATCACCTCAAAGTCCACCAAAGCTTGGTTTCAGGAGAAGTCCTGGAAGATTCTGGAAGACTGGCTGTCACAGTCACCTGACTTGAACCCCATAGAAAATCTATGGTGGGATTTGGTAGGAAGCTGGTGTTGGGCTTGAAAAGGGGGTCATAACAACAGATTTCTGTTTTTTCTAAGGTTCTTCACACTAACACATCTCCATGACAAACATGGGTCCTTTTAAACCCAAAAATTTGTAGCACCTTTATTTTTAGGAGTGTAGTTGGGGTAGTCTGAAAATCACTGGGTCCCAATGTTTTTGGGCTTCTTACCACAAGCAGTGAAGCGCCCATTATAGTACAGGCAGCTTATGCGTAATTGGCTGAAGTGTACAGGGTTGGAAACGAAGACCTCTCTGTAATTCGTGAGTAAGAAGGCATGTTAAACCACACGCTTTCTCTCGTCAAACATGTGTGAGCAATCTCTGCTCCTTTGCTTTGCTAACATGCCATCTCGCAGCCTTTTGTTCACCATTTGTTTCAGTCGTCTGCTGGGCTGTGTGATACGTTGAGAAGCGGAGCTGAGATGATCTGCGTTAGCGTGGGAGTAGAACTAAGCGAGAGTTGGCACGTGGCTCTCCTAGGAGCAGTAGTAATGAGCGTTATGTAAGGGGAGGGGCAGACCATGGGGCTGCAATAGCCACAGAATACTTGTTTCCAAAGTCCTTATAGGAAAGTCTGTTCCATCTGTAGCCATCTTGGAACATGAAGAACACCTTGGAACGTATAAAGCCGAAGCTGAAAGGCATGTGAACATTTCAGAAACGTGTTTGTAATAAAAAATACTATACTACTAATAACTGGACACTATGAACACAGTGCTAATACCCATTAAGCTCTCAAAACAGCCTCAATTCAATGACATGGATTCCACTAGATGTTGGAAATGTTGACTAGGTTGATTTTTCAGTAAAACGTTTTCTGGCTTTGAAGCAAATGTGACGTCTCCCACACCATTACACCACCTCCACCAGCCTGGACTGGTGACACAAGGCAAGTTGGCTCCATGAATTCACACCAAAGTAGGGCTGGACGATATGGAAAAAATACTATATCACAATATTCAAAGACATTTTTCTTGATTTCTTTTCATGTAATCACAGACTAAATACATCAGTATCGACAGATTCTTATAAACTACTATTTCGGTAATTTTTCGTACAGAATACAGTGATTTCTACTCTAACATCTGCTGCTCTTCATCTAATTAAACCAATCTAATTACACTGTTAGTAATAAAACCTGCAGCTGATCAGTATTTATTAAGCACTAACAATATACTTAATATATTAGAAAAGCATATTGTGTATCACGATAACAAAATTTATCACGATACGATAAAATATTGTCATATTGCCCAGCTTGCTTGCAGCTTTACCATCGAGCTAACAGCGTTGAAGGGTGTGGCATATAGGTCTAGGTAGCAGAGTCCTCCAGTAGTAAGCTCACTATAGTGCAGTGGAACCTCTCAGTTTGTTAGACACCATTCCTCTCTTTCTGGTGTCAAATACAAAACTGAAGGGTCAAAAAGAGAGGGGTGGGCAATGGTGAATCAGTCTGGAATCAGTCATGTAGTCCAGAAGATAAACCAACATGACACTGTATGACAAATGACTGGTAAAATGAAACCCATAGCAAGGAACTTTGGAGTCAATATGAATATGAGTGGTACCGATTTTTACAAACATGCTTGAGAAGAAACCTCACATTTCAGACACTGGTCCAGACCTTCAGACGTAAACCACCTCATCTGCTATACTTTAGCCCATGTCACTTTTGCCCAACACCACTTCTCTGGCATCTGCTCGAATCTGCTAGAAAGTCTTGACCTCATGTTTAGCATCTTCACATTCACATGTACCATTTCCAAAGATCAAAGTTATTTGAGGAACCGAGCATTGAAGGATTCTTTAGGGTGTGCGGTTCTCCAAGACCAGGGGCGGGAACCACTGCGCATTTTAGGCCCCATTCACACATGTCCGGATATTTTTGACAGTATTCCTGTCTGCACCGAGACCGGTACGCTTGCATGAGGATGCTAGCACTGTATGGGGTGAGGTATAGCCTCTTAACAACCAAAGGCTTATTACTCACTGAGGCTGCCGGTGGGCCATATCTTGTTTAAGGGGTTAATCCCAAATTATACACTACTCCCAATCCACTATCCAAGGCATGAAATTACAGATTGTAGATCTAAACAGAGCATTATTCATATATCTGTCATAGAACAGTATCTGCATTTATTCACACCTGGTACTCTGAAATTAAGGCCTATCTGCGTGTAGATGCTGCGTGTAGATGATATGTAGTGCACTATATAGGCAGCAAGGAGGCATTTGAGATTCAGCCAGAAACATGCATGCATTGTGGCGCAAAATCTCTTTTGGGTGGAAAGGAGGCCAGCCTTAGTGTTTACCCTGCTCCCAAAACACCTGATCTAGCTGATCAGCTCATTAACAAGCCCTTGCTGAGGTAGTGTGGTGGAGCAGGAAACCATTACAACGTACAGAACAAATGATCCTCCAGGACCCGGGTTGGGAACCACACTGCTTTAGGGAAGCAGACGTGGATGTTTTATGACAACCACTTTATAGACTTTCTCTGGACCTGTGGGCAGAAAGGAGCCACCCAGGCCTCTAAGAAGCTTTCAGAGAAAAAAGGGACACAGAGACAACCTCATGCAGAACGTCAGTACATAACACCTAAAACCGGGCCATTGCCAGGCTCTGCTCTACAGAAGAAGCACAGCGCTCAGCCTGTGAATTAGCTCGGTGTAGATTTAGCAGAACCAGGTGGAGAGCAGCTCCGACTGAGTTCAACTCTTTTGTTTGGCTCCAGCATGCTGCGCCGACTCATTTTCTATGACTAAGAGGCAGCCGTAACTCTGTTTACCTGCTATTATGACAAATGAGTACTGATTAATACCCAGAGTGCTGTGGGACTCTGACCGGGCGCACGGCTCTCATTACCGAGCCTGTGTTAAAAACGGCCAACAATTAGCCATTGTCCGCAAGGCCATTTCAAACACCTGTGCTGCCTCAGCTTCACACAGGCTCTGCATAAACACGGATGGAGATGTTTATCCTCTCCTTTCTAATGGAGTAATGCAAAGGCAAAAATAAACAGAAATTGGAACTATGAGGATGGTAAAGGTCAGAGGGGTCGTACGTAGACAAGGTGAGAGTAGAATTACATCTCAGGAATTGTGAGAAACTGGACTACAGCCTGTCTTCACCTGTAAAAATAAAGGTGAGTAACGGTGACCTTCAGAGAAATGGAAGAGGAACCATGTAGGTTCCATTTAACATTAGCACCACTGACGTGAAGGGAAAATCATTGATTATCAGAGGTGTGGACTCGAGTCACATGACCTAGACCCGAGTCACGACTCGGCTTGTGACTCGACTCTCAAAATCACTTGCAACTTGACTTTGACTTACCGTCAGTGACTTGGACTAGTGATTGGCCTTGGACTTTAATACTCGAAAAGACTCGAGAGAATCACCAAACCCATGAGTGGCTCAGCTTTGTTTTTATTGGTAACCTAGCAACAAGGGAAATACCACAACCAGTCTTTGATGTGTGGAAAATGCGTCACAAAGCAGATACAGTTAATGATTGGCTAAAAGGAGTGACTGCATTTGGGCGTGGCCAAAGACCTGAATCTGTAGGTGTATGGAAGCTTACGGTCATACGGGTCTACCAGCAGTGGCAGAAATCCCAGCCTGCAAGACCAGAAGTGAGTGAATCTGCTATGAGACCCATTTTCCACACATCCAACAAGACTCTCACTGCACTGCACCACCTCTTCTCCTCTGGAGCTCCATCCAGTACTTTTGGGTTGGGGAGTTGGGGTGGTGATCATCATCCGACATCCTGACCTGATTAATGCTCTTGCCACTGAATGCAATCAAATTCTTACAGCAATGTTCCTCCATAATGTAGTAGAAAGCCTTCTTCTACCCTGGACAGTAGACACAACTACTATAAGATTAACTCTTATAATAGCCTTGATTTCAGACGAAACAATAAATGAACAGGTGTCCCAATACTTTTGTCCGTTTATTGTAAACAGAGAAATAAGAAGAAATCATAGCCTGCAAGGCTTCCTGAGCAGAAGTGAGTGAATCTGCTTTGAGACCCATTCTCCACACATCCAACCAGACCCTCACTGCACTGCACCACCTCTTCTCCATCTATGAGTCCCAGTATTTATAGCCTGATTATCCTCGTGCAGCGCCATCTGCAGGAGCCTGAAGTTACTACCACCTTAAACATCTAGTATGACTCCATATGTTCATCTAGAAGCCATCAGTGGACTTCCCCATTGTCAGTGTTTATATGCTACAAAAACAGACGCCAAAAGAGGCCTGGACAATGGAAATAAGTCAAAGGTCAGAGGCTCTCAGTGCGCGAGTGGAGGACATACCTTTGGCGGCGTCTTTGCATTCTAATGAAACCCTGAAACTACAGTGAAGGCCAACCTGCGCCGCAAAAAAGAGAACTGTGTGTTTCCCTTTCCTTTGCGATTCATCTTCAAAGGTGCGATGTGTGAAATCCACGCATGGACGTTTGAGGTTCTTCAGTGGACGAGGAGGAATCACAGCTCATCGTTTCCTCCAACTCCAACGTCCTTTTATGCTTAATTGGTCTCCTTTGAGTCTCCATTAGGAAGAAGATGGAAAGAGAAGAAGCGGACGGCGAGCGAGAGAGATAGAAGGAGAGAAGAGAGAGAGAGGGGGGAGATAAATCTGGCATCTTCATAGTAGATGCTTTATGACCTTGCATCTGGTGCACATAGTTAGTCTTTAGTAAAACTCCTCCACACACACACACACACTCACACATAGCCTGAGCATGGGATTGTGGGTGAAAGAACAGGGGTTGCGAGATTAGGGGGTTCACAGGCTCTTTCAACATGTTACTTTTTGCAGCTCCAGCCCTCCACACATACCATGTGTCCAAATATTTATGGACACCCCTTCCTATGAATGCATTCAGCTGCTTTAAGCTGCACACTAACACACACACAGCTTGTCTAGTCCCTGTAGAGAAGTTCTGCCAATAGAATAGGACTCTCTGGAGCAGATTGATGCACCTCTTGGCTCCATGCTGCCTAATAATGCCAGACGTGGGCTAGAGGGGGGTATAAAGAGCCCTAGCATTGAGCTGTGGAGCAGTGGAGGAACTGTGTTCTCTGAAATGATGGTGGTGGTGCTCCATCCAGTACTTTTGGGATGGGTTAGGGAGTTGGGGATTAGATGAGGTGGGGTGGTGATCATCATCATCTGACATCCTGACCTGATTAATGCTCTTGCCACTAAATGCAATCAAATTCTCAGCAATTCTCACAGCAATGTTCCTCCATAATTCCCAACTCCCTAACTCTCTTCTACCCTGGACAGTAGACACAACTACTATAAGATGAACTCTTATGATAGCCTTGATTTCAGACGAATCAATACATGAGCAGGTGTCCCAATACTTTTGTCCATTTATTGTAAACAGAGAAATAGGCTGCGATCCTGACAAATGTCTGATTAAAAGCCACTAGGGAGTTAGAGAGGGGTCGTCTGGGGTCATAAACACAAGGGCGACTGTGAAACCTGCTGTTAAACGGCCAGCGTTAAGGTACAGCTTCCCTCAGCATCAGGAATGGCCTTTCGGGTCATGCTGGAGTGGACAAATTGTGATATCCCCTTCTCTGATTACTGCACCTCTCTGTAAGGACGGAGGGCATCTATATCAGTAGAGTGTGTACAGTGCTACACACACACACACTCACACACACTGGCCATAGATTAAGATACTGACCACTAACTTTTCTTCCGAAGCTGGAGGAGAAAGCTTATCGTGGGCTGGAGCTGGTGGGGTGATCTCCATACAGTAATGTCAGCAGAGAGAGATAGAGAGCGAGAGAGAGAGAGAGAGAGAGAGAGAGTACTGTACAGACCCTGAGTCAACACTCGCCCATCGACTCTGTAGAGTGCCTGACGTGCTGCATCCTTATCACTATTGATTTTAGTCACTACTGCCATCTAGTGTTAGAAGCTACTTGCTAACAGAGAGAGGTCGAGCCACTGCAGCACTTCTCTGTCTGAATCTCCGGCCCTGAGATGAAGACGTCGAGCGGGAACCCATCTTCAGTCTGGTCTGACCAGAGTCACTGCTCTTCAACAGCTTCACATATCCACAGATTATCAATAGATCAATAGATCCATCGTTTTCAGATCAATATATCGCCGTTCATCCACTGTTCAACCACATATGAAGGTTTTTAAGAAGCCATGAAAAGTTTCATTCTCTCTCTCTGTCTCTTTATCTCTCTCTCTCTCTGTCTCTTTATCTCTCTCTCTCTGTCTCTTTATCTCTCTCTCTCTCTGTCTCTTTATCTCTCTCTCTCTCTGTCTCTTTATCTCTCTCTCTCTGTCTCTTTATCTCTCTCTCTCTCTGTCTCTTTATCTCTCGCTGTCTCTCTCTCTCTATCTCTCTCTCTCTCTCCCTCTCTCTCTCTCTCTTTATCTCTCGCTGTCTCTCTCTCTCTCTTTCTCTCTCTCTGTCTCTCTCTCTCACTCTCTCTCTTTCTCACTATTTCTCTCTCTCGCTCTCTCTCTCTCCTTTCTCTCTCTCTCTATCGCTCTTTCAGTTTCTCTCTCAATCTCTCTCTCTCACTCTCTCTTGATCTCTCACTCTCTCTGTTTCTTTCTCTCTCTCTCTCTTTCTCTCTCTCTCTCTCGCTCTCTCTCTCTCTCGCTGTCTCTCTCTCTCTCTTTATCTCTCGCTGTCTCTCTCTCTTTCTCTCTCTCTGTCTCTCTCTCTCTGCCTCTCTCTCTCACTCTCTCTCTTTCTCACTATTTCTCTCTCTCGCTCTCTCTCTCTCCTTTCTCTCTCTCTCTATCGCTCTTTCAGTTTCTCTCTCAATCACTCTCTCTCACTCTCTCTCTTGATCTCTCACTCTCTCTCTCTCTCTCTCTCTCGCTGTCTCTCTCTCTCTCTCTCACTCTCTCTGTCTCTTTCTCACTATTTCTCTCTCTCTCTCTCCCTCAATCTCTCTTAATCTCTCTCTCTGTCCTTTCTTTCTCTCGCTCTCTCTCTCTCCTTTCTTTCTCTCTCTCTCTCTCTCTCTCTCTCTCTGTACTTTCTCTCTCTCTCTCAATCTTTCTCACTCTCTCTATCTCTCTTACTCTCTCACTGTTTCTGTCTCTCTCACTCTCTCTATCTCTCTCTCTCCCCCACTCTCTTTCTCTCTCACTCTCTCTCTCTGTCCTTTCTCTCTCTCTATCGCTCCTTCAGTTTCTCTCCGAATCACTCTATCATTCCCTCTCTCTCTCTCTTCCTCCACTCTTATGAACAGAGGGGGTTTGATTACTAATGAAGACCGCCGTGTCCGAGCGGCTGTGCTGTGGACTGTGTGTGGTGGGGAGAGAAGGTCACTAATTAGGTTCAGTCTGAATAGAGAAACACAGAGGACAAAACACAGCGTCTAATCCTTGCCAGGAGCAAAAGGACTGTGGGCTGGATCACCGTGTGTGTGTGTGTGTGGTCAATATGATGACAAATGACACTATCGTGTTACAAAGAAAATCATTATTGGAAAAAAATAAGAGGCTAAAGCTGACATTTGATTACTGAGGTTAATTAGGTTAAGGTTAAGGGCTGAGCTAGGGATAAATACATACACTATATGGACAAAAGTATTGGGACACCTGATCATTCATTGTTTCCTCTGATATCAAGGGTATTAATATCCTGCTTCTGTTGGAGTAACTGTCTCTACCATTAGTGAGCTCAGGATGGTGGATGATTGATCACCACCCAACCTCACCATCCCCACCTCATCCCAAAAGTACTGGATGGAGCTCCACCACCATCATCATTTCAGAGCACACAGTTCCTCCACTGCTCCACAGCTCCTCAATACTGGGGGGCTTTATTATACCCCTCTAGCCCACGCCTGGCATTATTAGGCAGCATGGTGCCAATAGGGTCATGTTTACCATCTGCTCCAGAGAGTCCTATTCTATTGGCAGTACTTCTTCTCTACAGAGTCTAGATGAGGCTGTGTGTGTGTGTGTGTGCACTTGAAGGGGTGTGTTGTCGTCTTCCATGTGAGATACACTAGTGAGTGTGTGTGGCACAGACTGTGTGTTTGATTGCATGCACTAGTGATTTGTAGCTAAGGTAAAATGAGGGGGGCTTTCTCTCAGGTCTCTCTGTGTGGGAGCTCTACTGGGAGTACTGGCTGGGGACTGGGAGCACAGCTGAGAGTGGGTGATAAATGCTCCCTATCGGAAAAGATGAGGAGAGCCTGTCAGTCAGTGGGAGGAGGTGGGAAACCAAGAGGTTGCACACACACACACACACACATGCTGCAGTGTCAGTTCACACATGCCCGAGAGTTAAAAAATATCCTGTTGAAAAATGAGATCCATTATGGGGCTGACCCGTGGTGCACTGACCTTCCCCCTTTGATAGGGGCGATCGCCCTCATCCATAAACCACTCAAAGGCTGTCCACCCCCGGGGGGGCCCCGATTCCATTACTTCCAAGCAAAGTGCGCCACGAGTGGGCCGCACCGCACAGTCCGAGGCTGGAGCTAGTGCCAGCCTCAGAAGCTCCGCCCACAGGGTCAGATAGCCTATCCAGTGGATAAGGTAATGGTGCGAACTTAATGCTGGAACATACGCTATATGGACAAAAGTATTGGGACACCTGCTTGTTCATTGTTTCTTCTGAAATCAAGGATATTTTGTTGAAGTAACTGTCTCTACTGTCCAGAGAAGAAGAAGGCTTTCTACTAAATTTTGGAGGAGGAGCTTTGCTGTGAGGATTTGATTGACAAGAGCTGAGTTAGGGAGGTCAGAACTCACCCCATCTGAAATGGAGCACCACCACCATCATTCCAGACAACACAGTTCTTCCACTGCTCCACAGCTCAATGCTGGGGGGCTTTATTTATACCCCTCTAGCCCATGCCTGGCATTGGGCAGCATGGAGGTTCATGTTTATCCCAGGTTCTTAAGGGTCAATACCACCAGAAAGGCCAACCCCCAGCATACTTCCGTGATTCCCCTGCTCAAACACATCAGCCAAACCTGGCATTTAACAAACAAGTCCAAGCAGGTGTGTCTAAACACGCAAATGTCTAAAAACCAAACTGTGCTGGACACTGCAGGAGACCAAGCTGGCGTCGGTCCATCTCAGCAGATGTACGCATTGTTCCCGTGATATTTCACCAGTGGCCAATGACAAGCGGTGACAATTTTCCGACTTCCAAGTTGATGAGGACCGTCTGAACATTCAGTACAATAAGAATGAGCCAGCGCTGGTGGGAACCAGCGAGGCCTGCTTGATTGCAGGTACCTGGTCTTTGGTTGCTGTATGAATGAGCAGGAAATTAATGGAGCAGCAGTATGGTAATAGCCTCAGATGGTGCGCTCATGGGGGAAGGGGATAATCACAGAGCCCTGACTAAACTAATGATAAATACAGCACTATGCTTTGGGATTAGCTCAAATTTTCTTTGTGAGTTGAGGAATTCAGAGGGCAACGTGTAGGGGTAGGGGTCTACCTCTGATTCCATTTGGTTCGGAGGTAAACACCATAATTGGCTCAACGTTCAGCTCCCATATCAAATCCTGAACAATAATATGCCGGCATATTTGTCACTTTTGGCAGATTTGTGACAGTGATCTACTGCGATTACCTGAAACCCCTTTCTCAGGACATCAGAAGGCGCGTGAGTGTTGTTTATCGGCATATTCTGTAATAGGAAGCACACACACACACACACACACGCATACATAAACTTGCTCAGTGCAGAGGTATGAATATTCCAATTTACCCAGCTCATTAGATGCCTCTCCCTTTGGGGAAAGCTGTGTTTGTTTCATTCCAGATTATTTGCATGATGAATTATACCATTTTTTATTCAGCGATACCCAAAAAATGCACTTCTCCCGATGCTCACAATGAGGCCTTTGAGGCGTGGCAGCTTTATTTACTGCTAACATCAAAGGCCTTGCTGCACGGCCCTGATTTAGTCTGTGTTTAATGGTTAGTCAGTCTTGCAACAACCCTCTGTACTGTCCGATCTTTAGTGCAATTAAAGTTTAATGCCCACCGTGATATCTAAAGCATAATGCTGCTCCAAGGAAACGGAGAGCTATATCCACCTCATAGAAAGGATTTTTAGGAAATACAGAAACAGAGGAGGAGCCAAATTCCTCACCGTCCTTCAGCTGCCGTCCTGGAGAGCTGGTGTCCAGCAAGTGGCACTGCAACCAGAGGAGCCATATGGGGGCGAAGTTTGGATGATTCTAAGGGCCTGGGACTGACCCAGGGGGCCCCAAAAATGTACTAGCTAGTATATATATATATATAGAGAGAGAGAGAGAGAGAGAGTTGTAGGACCCAGTGGGAATCCCTGGCAGTGGCCTTGATTGCGACCAAACACTATTGCGAACACCTCTCCGGAGGGTGGAGACTGACCTGCAGATAGGCATTGCCTGGATGCTGACTGAAGGGTTTTTTGGTGGTAGGTTAATGATGTTTTCGTTACTATAGCGAATAGTCACCTATCCTTCGCTAGTTTGAGCTAATATGCTTGCTTGCACCTCAACCCTCTGTGCCGTAAGTAACGCGAATGTGCATTTAGACCTGCAGTACATTCGCTAGCTCATCACTTACAATGAGCAGTCGAGGGGTCCGGCCTGGTCGTCAGTTAATTAGCATTAGCGTACAGACAGGAATCTCACTTCTGGATATCAAGTGAAGTTCTAGATAGTCACCAGGAGCTACCGTAACTCCATACGATTGTGGAGAGCAGAAAAGCAGCTCAGAGACCACAACGTCCAATCTCAAGGAGGGTGAGCTACACCAGCAGTAGACCAGGCTGGGTTTCAGTCTTCTGTCAGCCAAGAACAGAAAGCTGAGGCTGCAGTGGCTGGGCTGTTGACCTACCATCTATATTCTTTGAATTTGGTGCTAACGCCTTTATCCCATCCCTGTTTGTGAACACACACACAGTGGACAGTGAGCACACATGCCCGGAGTGGTGGGCAGCCATTGCTGCAGTGCCCGGGGAGCAGAGAGGGTGAAGGGTCTTGCTCAAGGGCCCAACAAGGGCCGAACCCACAACCCTGTCATTAATAGCCTGTAGCTCTAACCGCTGAGCCACCACTGCTGCTTCTAATGGTGCCAATGGTGCCAATGGTCTCAATGGAGCAGAATCTCCAAGGAATGTTTCTGATATCTTGTGGAACCCATGTCACCAAGAATTAAGGCTGTTTTGAGAGCAAAAGGAGGCCTGGCCCAGTGTACATAAATGGAAGACTATTCTGGGACTTGGCGAGTCGTCATCCGAAGCAATCAAGATGAGAGCGTTTAATGCAATTGCGGACAGGCCTTGGATGAAACGTCTAGGCTCGGCTCTCCCCGGTGAGTGGCTGGGACAAACGAGGCGGGCTCAGGCTGTATAGCAGTTGTGTAGCATGTGTGTTATAGTACAAAAAAGAGACAGGGCAGACATGAAAGGGAAGGAGTGCTGTCGGAGTAAGGAAGCACTGGATGTGTGTGTCACGCGGCAGCAGGAACACAGCGCTGACGCCTCATCAGCCTGACAGCCTCCTCTCTCGTCCCTCCCGATTCCTGTCTCCAGCTCGCCACGACGGCTTTGCCTTGACACTCCATTGTACTCTCAGTCCCCGAGGAGCTCCAAATACCTCAGTCTACGGCTGCGGAAAACACACGGCGTGGTTATTTAACATACATAGCATGCACACACACACACACACACACACACACACACACACACACCTATATCTACACATGCGTACGTCATTTGTACATCCACTGAAAGGATAAGCAAACAGACCCAGGCCCAGTCACATGTCAGCCAGTCTCAGCGCAAAGCCCCCCTCCCTCCCTCTCTCCCCTCCGCCGAAGAAAACTAATCAGAGCAGCGGCTTCTTTTTCTGCTCTCTGAGCTGAAATGGGCTGGATATAATTGACAGGTTGTCAGAAGATAAGGAACGGAGAGATGGAGAGAGAAAGAAAGAGAAAGAGAGAGAGAGAGAGGGAAAGACAGGCCAGAAAGGAGAGAAAGACCCATTTCCATCATTACAGCCCACCTTAATCTCACAAGGGTCCCATCTAGACCCCATGTGCAGTGTACAGCCCAGATGAGGCCCATGCTTAACCCCTCCTGGTCCCATCATTGACCCTGGTGGGCACCCGTATGCCGTATGCAGGACAAAACTGGCCATATAGGCCACCCCATGGACATGTAAAGGGAAGGCGAAGAAGACAGAGAGAGAGAGAGAGAGAGAGAGAGAGAATATTCGCCACTGATATACTCTAAACATCTCGGACGCCCCGCTGTCAGACTCGCTCTCTATTACCTCCGGATCGACCGCACCAGAGGAGCACGAAAAAAACAAGACAATGAGCTGCATGCCGTTGAGGTTAGCGAAGGTAAATGGCAATAACCTGCCTCTATAGGAAGCTCTGAGAGCAGCCTGTGAGGTGTCTCATTAGGCACAGGGAAGCCCTGGTGAGAGACACCGATCTGCGGGAGGGAGAGGGAACGGGACGGAGAGGCTACATGAATGCACACGAGCGGCAGCCAGCCATGGGGCATCTCTTTGAAAAGTATTCCAGGAAAAGCCGGCGTGGATGGGCTGCTGCATTGGATCGCTTATCGCCCTGACAGAGCTAATCTCGGGCCTCGGCGGGGTGTCATTCGGCGAGGAGGCGCGCTAAAGACTCGCAGGCAATTAAAGCGGAGCCGAAAAAGCACATATGTCCCGAGAAATAAGAGAAACTATCGAATGAGAAATTGAATTTTCTGCACCGGCGCCTACCATCTTCCCTCCCCGTGTTGTGATACAGCGGCCCACGCTTTGAATCCCTTAACCTTTTCGGGCGTGTGGCGGGGATCATACCACTGGCCAGATTAGACAGTGACACATTTGTCAAGGGATGACAAATTAGCTGTCCTTACAGACGGCTGATTGCTTGACCTTTATTCCGCCAGGGCTAAAGGGGGGCTGACAGCCCTAAGTGGAGCCGTTCTCCAATAAAACCCAGGCGGAGCGATGCACAATCCTGCCGTGTCTGTAATAATTTGATGCTATTCATTTGCTCGGAGGCCCCGACAAAGCGAGACGAGGTTATTTAGATTACCTGTTGTCTCCCTCTAGTAATTGAAAAACGTTGCTATCTCCCGTAGCCCATGAAACTAGACGGAGCGTATTCCATTTGGGCCCCAAAAAAAGCGTAATAAGCATTAAACATTATCACCCGTGGAAATAAATGACTCGTTTAGATGCCTCGGATTGAGCTCATTACTACATCTGAGAGCTTATGGGCCTTCAAGATTGTGTGCCGTCTTGTTGTGGGTGGCGGGCTCGAGTAAGGACTCTGGGGCAGCGTCCACAGATACATTCTAAATGGGGTTTGTGAAACTCCAAAAGCCTGTACATTTAGACGTTTGTACACTTGCCCCTTGAATTTGACTAAATGTTCTGAATTGCAAAGTCATTAACTATGTGTATTAGGCCTTTTAGGAATCCCACCGGGGGTCCCTGTCCGTCAGTTCCCCTTTCAGCCACAATTCTGAGGAGGATTTCTGCCACTGCTGGTACACCCGTATGACCGTAAGCTTCCATACACCTGCAGATTCAGCTCCTTCCTTCCTTCACACTATGGTCTTTGACACACCCAAAGGCAGTCACTCATTTTAGCCCATCATTAACTGCATCTGCTTTGAGACCCATTTTCCACACATCCAACCAGATTATCCTCGTGCAGCGCCATCTGCAGGCGTCTAAAGTTACTACCACCTTTTGTCCAGGGCAGCCTATTATTGTTAATGTTTGGACACAAGGTCCCCAATTTTCCCCTATCATTTGTCTAGTTGGGTCTTCCAGCACACAATGCTGCCAAATGCCGAGAGACTGAGGGCTAGCACATGCTTCTTTTGAGTCAAGCAAAGCATCACAGCCTCTTTCTGAACTGATGCTGTCTCAGTGTCATCGGAGTGTCTCCTCCAAGTGTCTACACTTGAACTGCCGGAACTGTTACAACAGATGCATGCATGCGTTTGCTACCATTGGACTGATGATTTGACAGTTATGCTTGGGTAGACCCCCAGTCTTCAATGGCTGTGGCATCACCGGGGGACTGGACTTATGGTGTCCTGGTGAGGATTTGGGTCATGTCAACATCCGTTTTTTCTGGCGGTAGGGTGGTACAAAAGGTAGTGTGTGTGTTCCACATGAGGTGCCTAGGGTTGTGGGTTCCATGCTCTCTCCTTTACCCTGTAATAGACTGGTACCCATTTGAGGAGGTATTACTGCCTTGCAACTAATGATTCTGAGAAGGTTCCAGACCCATTGTGGGATGGATGGATGTTGGATGGATGGGGTTTTCTTTTCCTCACCATACAATCATGCTGTCTTGGACTCCCAGCATAGGATATCTATAGTATTATCAGGTATCAAACCCACAAAATCCCTTCACTAAGGGGCTGGCACTTAGACAGTTGCTCCGGTTGGGAGCATGCAATGTGGTGAGATTTTATAACTAGTCATTTTGGACTGGGTTTTGTTTCCGAACAAGCAGCAATCAGCCATTACATTAGAACCACTGACAGCTGAAGTGCAAAACATTGGTTATCTTTATCTACAGTGGCTGGGATCTACATAATAGGCAGAAAAATGGACAAGCGTAAGAATCTGAGGTACATCACCAAACTGTGATGTTCTAGATGACTCGGTCAGAACATTTCCAAAACATCAGGCAGGTCCTGTGGGCTGTTCCAGGTATGCAGTGGTCAGTACCTACCAAAAGTGGAAAGGGAAGCACTTGGGAACCGGCACCTAACTTTAACTGAACAGGACTGAAAGGCCAGATACCACAGTAGGACCCTGAGAGGTCTTGTAGAGTCCTGTTGTGGTGCTAATGTTATGGCTGATAACTGTATATGAGTCACTTCTGCACTAAAGCAGTTGAGACCCAGGCATCTCCTGTATGCTAATGGTGAACTACAAGATGATGAAATGGCAGTGCTATCTTGCTCTGCCTTTGTTTTTGTTTGTCCCTTTCTCTCCCTGAAGCAAGCTTCCTCCAGGCTCTAACAAGCAGAGAGGCGTCTCTTGTCTTTTTTTCCTCGACCAGAGACAGAGAGACAGGCAGAGAGACAGACAGAGGGAGCAAAGGAGAGATGGAGACAAGGTCATACCTATGGTGAAGCGCACAGTGATTCCAGTCAGCTCTGTATGATTCACCTTATCAAAAAAAAGGGGGCTGTCGCGGATGCAGGGTGGGATGCGGGGTGGGATGCGGAGCACGCACATGCAGATGAAGTGCTCTTGAGCAGGAAGCGCGCGCGTCAGCCTTTATCTGCATCAGCGCCGAGTCGTTTGCGGCGCGCTGGCACGCGCCAGGACATGCTGATGCTGTCTGCTGCTTGACTGTTTGATTGACAAAAAGATGCTCTCAGAAAACAAGAGACGAGTCAACACGCAGCCGTAAAGCCTGACACGCTGGCAGCGTTCAAACACAGCATGCTGATTGACGGGCTTGGGCAACAATCGTATGGTGATGTAATGAATTAAACACACTGCACAACTGCACACAGCCTTTTAAAGCCTAGAATTATAGCTGTCAGTTCATTATGCGGTCAGGGTAGATGGCATAAAGACTAATTGTTACATAATTACCTAATTACATAAATATCAAAGGTGCACTAGATGTCCAAATGTTTGTGGACACCCCTTCTAATGAATGTGCTCAGCTACTTTAAGTTGCAGCCCATGTAAATGCACCTTGTAGAGAAGTACTGCCAGTGGAATAGGACTCTCTGGAGCAGATAAATAAGCATGAAGCTATTGGCACCATACGGCCTAATGCCAGGCGTGGGCTAGTAAAGGGGTATAAAGCGTCCTCTGGTGTTCTCTGAAATGATGAATGGTGGTGCTCCATCCAAATACTCCATCCAATCCAATCACCCAACATTCTGACCTCACTAACTCTAACTCTAGCTCTTGTTGCTTAATGCAATCAAATCCTCACAGCAATGCTCCTCCAAAATTTAGCAGAAAACCTTCTTCTTCTCTGGACAGTAGAAACTTAGTTACTCCAACAAAAGCAGGATCAGCTCTTTTAATACCCTTGATTTCAGAAGAAACAATGAATAAGCAGGTGTCCCAAAACTTTTGTCCATATAGTGTATTTCTTATCAGACTGAGGGAGGTTGGTGGCAGTGATTTTAAACACCCTAGCAAGGCAAGTGGATCTCCTGGACAAACTTTCCTCGACACGGCTAAAGGCTCTCTCCCTCAAGCCTGCCTGGCTTTCTGTAGCCTCAACCAGAACAACTCCGTTCAGGCAGAAATCACTTTTAATTAGAATAAATCCCAGATTAGATTTCCTTTTTCAACCCACCACCCACCCCCAACCCCATCATTTGCATGGGAGCTTTTCAATACCTGGCAGCTCATTAGCGGTCCTTAGGGCTAATGAGGCCCAAGCCTTTTCTCCTGGTAATTAAAGCAGAAGGCTCAGCCGTGGACAGCCCAACCTATATGTCACCAAGACCTCAGGGGGCGATTTGGTGAGCGAGGGAGGGCATTTGGTGCGGATGTGCCGTGCTTGGCTGGATGGGAGGTTGATTGAGGGTTATTGGGTTGGCTTTGGAGAGTGTGGCAGTGGTCTTGAGTGAGGGACAGTGCCCAAATCTGTCCAACTGGACGTGACGCCCCATTCATCTCGAGGTCCCAAGGCCTGCAAGGGGATCAATGGCTGCTGAGGTGGCCAAACGAGCTATCTGCATCTGCATTAGTATTCCTAGGTGGGCCTGGCGTGTTTATTGGCCTCCCGGCGCGGGTGCCATGTCGATAGATTGATAAGACAAGGAAGACACGGCCCCGATGGGCTGGTGGTCGGGCAGTGATTTAACCTGCGTCGTCCGCCACTCTCTCTCTCTCTCTCTCTCTCTCTCTCTCTCTCTCTCTCTCTCTTTGCCCTTCTCTTTCTTCCTCTCAGGAATGCACAACCCTGTACAGAGAGTGTGATCACGACGAAGCCGCTTCCATTATAAATCACACTTGAGTGGACCGATGTTTTCAGCAACAATGCCTCAGTGACATTTTTCAGGGATGTAAGCCACCCCCACCCCCCAAATCGCCTGCTGAAGAGGGTTCACTGCGAAGCCAGGCACTAAATCATGCACATGAGTTTGACATTTAATGTCATTATTACAATACTGTGCACAGACAGCCTGCCTTTATGGGGACTAAGCATAGAAATATATACACATATATATGTGATTGTTATTTTAACCCTTAGAAGTCATCGGTAGCATTTTACAGGCTATCCTATAAGAGTTCCTGAATGGATACACAAACACTCGTGTTTCTTAAATTGTTTTTAAAAACACAAGCAACAAATAACGTCAAAAAATCTAATTTTAACCTGCCAATCTAACTTTATCGTATGTTTTTTTATTGTTATTGTTATTGTTATTATTATTGTTATTATTATTATTATTATTATTATTTTATATTTATATTTTGGATGTACATATTGTACACTGCTAAAAGCCCTTATGGAACTTTTGAAGGTTCTTCAATTTGAAACTGTGAGGTGCTTTGAGGAGTAAGAGTTCCTTGAAGGTTCCTCAGAATACTACCATAAGAGGTTCCTTCACAGTTTCAAATTGAAGAACCTCCTTAAGGAACATGTACGCTCAACAGTGTATACCTGTGATGGTGTGAATGAACTGAAATCAGCCACAAACATATCAAGTGTATCTGTCTGCAAAGCATGTGTGCAAAAAATTTATCCCGCCATCTATTTCTCAGCTAATGATCATTAAACTTACATATTTGATATGATTAACCAAACCTGTCAACCCTCCCTGACATACCAGCTTTTTATCCCGAAATCATCTCTGAGCATTTCTTGTAGTGTGTGATCATTTAAATTTTTTACACAGGGGTTTTTAGCTTTTAGCTTCAGTGGCTGTGTGGAAAGTGGTACAGCTTCTTGCGCTCTGAGGCAAACTGACATGAATGTCTGGCATGAATGTACTGTATGATGTATTCAGCTAAAATAGCAATAATAAATATATTTATGACATATCCTAACAGCTACCTTACAACTTTTGCTGATGAAATGTTGTAATTTAGGCTGCAATATTTGTGGCTTAAATGAAAAATGAGCCATATAAATCCAGGGAAACGAAGGCACTAACACCGTAATAAGTAAAGAGTACTTTAGAATTCTACTTATTCAAGCTGGCCCTAAAAATATCATCAACTACTCGTTCAGTTCATTGGAATGAACAGAGACACATTTGTGTACAATGCATTCTGGAAGATTCAGGTCAGGCCGTTCACAAACACATGTAAACTGTTCAAAGCTGCAGGGTCTTACAGTAGTTAGCTGATCTTTGTAATATGATGATATTCAGGCTGCATTACATAACATTAAAACCACTTGCCTCATATTCAGTAGGTCCTCCTTGTGCCACCACAACAGATCTGACCATTCGAGGCACGGACTCCACAAGACCTCTGAAGGCATCCTGCTGTGGTATCTGACACCAAGACTAACTAACATTAGCAGCAGATCCTTTAATAAGTCCTGTAAGGTGTGAGGTGGGCGGGGCCTCCATGAGCATCAGTGAGCCTTAGGTGCCCATGACCCTGTTTCCAGTTCACCAGTTGTCCCTTCTTGGAACAGTTTTGGTAGGTACTGACCACTGCATATCGGGAACACCTTACAAGACCTGCTCCTGATGTTTTGGTGGAGATGTTCTGATGACCCAGTCACTGTCTAGAACCTCACAGTTTGGTTCTTCTTCTTGTCAAAGAGTCTCAGATTCTTACGCTTGTCCATTTCTCCTGCTTTTAACACCAACATCACCTTCAAGAACTGATCACTGTTCACCTGATGCCTGATATGGCATGGGATAGATCCCACCCCTTGAAAGGAGCCACTGTAGATGAAGATAATCAGTGATTTCTGGACTCAGGATTTCTGCTTGGTGGAATATTCTCAGTCAAGTCAAGTCAAGTCCAATTTATTTGTATAGCGCTTTTTACAACTGTTGTCATCACAAAGCAGCTTTACATAATTAGTACTTAGTCCAGCAGTGACAATGAGGTGTTTAAACACTCCAGCAGCACTGCTGTGTCTGATCCAACAGACACTACTAACACACCACCACCACCACCTTGTCAGTCAGGGTCACTGCAGTGCTAAGAATGACTGGCCCACCACCCCAATACTACCTACCTGCTCTGTGGTGGTCAGTCCTGTAGGGTCCTGACCATTAAAGAACAGGGTGAAAGGAGGAAGCTGCAGAGAAACAGATGGACTGTATGGAAAGTGGAGCTGATAGAATGGACTGAGCTCATTCTAAACCATGGGTGGTCATGATGTTCGGACCTGACTATGCCAATATGTCAATAGTAGAGCAGAATTAAAGTAATTAATAACACTGTAATTAATGGCGCTAGACTTCCATGGGTAAAAAAAACACTCTTTTAATGCATGATTGTCAAAAACTGTGGCATCAAAATAACCACAGACACTGCAGAGAGATTCACCGGATTCTAATTAAGTCTATGCCAGGGCTAAGTTATTGCACTAATGGCGCTTCTCCACTCACAAAGCCTCCAACTCCAAACCCAGGCTTAATCAGCGGAGACCAGCCTCGAGAAGAGAGAATTAAAAACTCTACCAATTATGTTTTTCTGAACAAAGCCGTATTTGTTCAGTGTCAAATCCCCGAGCCCTGTTAGCATTTCACCACAAACTCCATTTATGACAGGAGGTGACCTTTAAACAAGAAGAAGTGGGGATTTTCCATCACCAATTAGAAGAGGAGTGTTCATAAAGAAAGACCCTAGGACTCAGAACAGAACACATTGATCCATTCCCCAACAGCATCCCGGGCACATTCGGCGTTCAGGCTCTCTCCAGCTACCTGAGGCACTGCACTCTCCACCATTACTCTTAAATAACCATGAGCTGTTTGATATTCACGTCATGCCTGCAAGACTCGGAATATGCTAATACTGGACTAAGCATGGACCACGCTAATAACCGCACATCAGTGCCATAACCTTGTTTGCTCCTACCTAACGTATCGACCGTGCCGTTAATGAAGAGGCAGGTGGGTTTCAAACTGAATGCTGCTTTTAAAAGATCATTTGCTGGGCTCCATGAAGCAGCGGCAGCAGCAAATCCATAATGAGGAGAAGCATCTTTCTGGTAACGTGTGGACTCCCAGCAACGTCCAGGACGGCTAGAAGAAGTCGCATTCACGAACAATCAGCTGAGCAGCTGAGGTAGAAAGGTCAGAGAGAGGCCAAAAGAACCAAAGACTTGGCAGGATGCTGATGATTTGACAGGATGGATATTACAAGCCTTGTGTTGTACGTAATATGTAAAACAAATGCTAGCATTGCTTGTCTTTGGTCAACCACTGACTGACCCATCAATGCTTAATTTCCATTAGAATGAGTCTATCAGAGGTCATGACCATTATACCGTTGCGCCTGAAATTGTTCAACCCCAGCTTCTGGCAGCAGTGTTCCTGAGGAATCTCAGCCCAGTCCTCATGATGACCATGATGACTGTGATGACCAGAATCTTCCGGAATCTTCCAGGACTTCTTCTGAAACTAAGCTTTGGTGGACTTTGAGATCTTTTTGGGTCATTGTCGTGCTGCAAGGCCCAATGGCGCTCAGGCTTCAGCTCCTAAAATTTCCTGACACTTCCTGACTGATTGGATCCATCTTGCACCTTCCTCCAAACTCTGCAGATTTCCAGAACCAGAGGAAGCAAAGCAGCCCCAAAGTATCACAGAGCCACCACCATGCTCTGCTGTAGGCAGAGTGTTCCTTTCAGCATAAGCTTCATTCTTCCTCCTCCAGACGTACAGACCTCTGATCCATAGGCTCGAAAAAGGTCCAGTTTTTTTATATCAATCCACAGAAGAGAACTCCAAAACCTTTGATGAGAATTTCCAGAAACTGGAACTTTTTCAGGTCTATGGATCAGCGGTAGCCTCAGAGCTTTCTGCTCTTGGCAGAAGAGAGAAGTGGAAGACGTGGAACCCTGACATGGTCTTCTGCTGTTGTAGCCCAGAGTGGTTACCTGAGTTAGCATTTCCCCCATATGATAGAGAGGATAAGATAGGATAGAGAGATAAATAGAGAGGCAGAGATAGAGATAGAGAGAGCATCCTCAGGTGACTATAGCAGCTGGGTAACCCGGGGGGCAGGAGAGTGTTGTTGGTGGAGAGAGGAGGCGGATATGGACCATGTGGTGTTCTCACGCTCGCTGCCCTCGCGATCAAACCAATCAGAGCAGGGACAGCTGCATGTCTGATGAGCGCGTTCTGGGCAAAAGTGCAGCACTCTGCTACAAGACCACACACAAATAGGCCTAATCTCAAAGGAAGGAGTGTGTATGTGTGTAGGGTGAGGATGGGGAGGGGGGATGATGAGGGGGGCTTCCCGCCAGAATTAATATCCAAACTTGTTGTCAATATTCGCGGAAAACGCGGCACACGGCGTTCCGCCGCCTGCCGTACGCCATTAAGCTTTCATGAAAGTAAAACTTAATTAGATATGATGACTAAACTCCGGGGATTGTAATTAGCCGAACTGCGTGACTGCTCACCAGTAATTAAATGTCAGTTTCCCTCAGTTCACTGGGCCTGAAAAAGTGCGGTGGAAAATGTCAAATGCGACAAATTCACCTGTGCCCTCAGGGCCAAATCGCTGGCCAAAAAAACGGAAACAGCCCCAAAAAAAGAGAGAGAGCGAGTCACAGAGAGAGAGAGAGAGAGAGAGCAAGAGCGACAAAGTAGGTTAAGACATCATACAAATTGGTACCGAGTATTAATTAACATTTCGCTTTCCATCTAATGTCATTAAGGGAGGCAGAGGGCTTCCCGCCGGGCCGGACGGGACCGATGACTGGTCATTTGCCATGTGTCCGAGTCAGAGGTCAAACAAGGGGGTGAAAATGAGACCGGCACATTCTTATGCTTCATGTCTGTCAAGTGTCAAGCAAGTGTGACCTACCGTAGTCAGGTTGGAGGCGACGTGCCAGGGGTAGAGACAGAAGGGTACCTCCATTTCATACTGCATGCAAATACGCTCACACACACACAACCACACACACACACCTGCGTCAGCCAATGTATCAGCTGTCACATGAGGTCAGTGTGAGTTTGACAGCCAGAGGACAGGAGGGAGTGGGGGTGTACCGCACTGCCCTTATTGTGCCACAGCAGAACAGCTTCACACCAGTCCCCGGCGAAAAAGCTGGAGGTGACTTTACACAAGCATTACAATGTTTTTAAAAATGATATGATGTGAACGTCTGGCTCAGCTGAAGCAAACACAACCCCATTACTGAACCTAACCCTTGGATAACTGAGGGGAATCACTTTGGTTTTGTTGCACTCTTCAGAATGCATTAAGGAACCACTTTTGCCTCTGTGAAGAACCGTGTCTGTAATGGAGATGTGTAAAAAAAGAATAATTGAACTGTTAAAAAAACCTTTACACCAAATGATTTTAACCCATTGAGCCCCAGTTTCATTATTCAGTTATTAATCCTAATGCAGAGAATAACTACTGCAAATTGGTAGCTGGTTGATTTAGCTTGTTGAGTCCCGCAGGGTTCAATTTTAGGGCCTATGAAACTGATGCTAATTTACATTCACATTTACAGCATATAGCAGAACTCTTAGCCAGAGCGACTTACTTCACTATTCACTCAAGAATAACCTCAGCTAGTTTAAATAGACTCAAATTCATAGACTCTACTAAACACAAGTCAATATGGAGACCATAGTACTCTTCTCTTCGCCTGAGTACTCTCAGAAGAGGAGGGTCTTCAGTCTGGGTTTGAAGACAGTGAGCGTTGGACCCTGCTGTTCGGACACCCAGGGGAAGTTCGTTCCACCACTTCGGTGCAGGACAGTAAAAAGTCTGGATGCTCGTCTTCCGTGGATCTTAAAGGATGGCTGGTCGAGCCGAGCTGTACTTGAAGCTGGAAGGGCTCTTGGTGCAGATCAGGGTTTTAACCATCGTCATCAAGTACGGAGGGGCCGGCTGGTCCAGGCTTGGCTTTGTAGGCCAGAGTCAGGGTCTAAATCTGATGACCTGGGCAGCAGCTACAGGAAGCCAGTGAAGAGAGAACACAGCAGAGGAGGAGGAGCTGAACATGGCTGAACTTAGAAGATCAGTACTGTAGTAATAAGAGTAAAGAACTGAATTACTATTCAGAAGTAATTGCATGCAGTTGTGGTCAGAGGTTTACATGACACGGCCATGGATTTCCCGTCCATCAGGAAACAGGAAGGAACAGTGAAGTAATTCTGTTTATCCGCTGAATTATTACTGACACACACTTTGTTTGCGTTAGATTAGGCTGACCAGTGTAATTGGCATGGCTTACTAACAGTGCTGGCTAATTTGCATAATAATTTGCATACCAGACCTCATTTGACTTGTTTTTCTTTTAGAACATGACAAAATGACAGAATGTGGCTTTAATTTGAGGAAAATGTCAAATGTAAACTATAAGGTACTGCAGAAGATATGAATATTTCCGTGTGTGTGTGTGTGTGTGTGTGTGTGTGTGTAAAGGTGGCTTTATATTTTAGTACATAGCACCTAGCTGCAGGTGTGTACCTTTGTGTGGTTATCTGGTTTAAATGCATTGTGCTACACACACACACACACACACACACACTCATCACAGAATTACTTCAGTGCTCATTTGGTTTCTGTTATAATGGCCATGGCCCCCTACTGCAGAGTGACTCAGAGAGGCTGCATGTTCTTACACAGACAAGCGAGGGAGGTCTTTTCTCTGCAATTTTACGAGTCTAAAAAAGAGGCTACGAAATCAGTGGGAACTGAAGTAGAAATGATTACATACACATTCATTTCTTACTGAACTTAACCATACCTCACCATGCACCGCTTTTCAGAGAGTCCTCTGTTCCATGTTTTAGGAAAGCAATGCTTAACAATGAAGACTTTTCTCGCCTTAAACCAGAATAGACCTGATTACTGAAACAGCTGTTAAAGTAACTGTTGAACAATAATGTGTGGGAGCTGTTTTTGAGGTACGTTCCTGCAATAGAGGGTTGATGGACAATTTGTCTTGACATGTCAACCCATGACAGCACAGAGCAAAGACATGTCAGTGTTAAAGAGAAGGGTTCGTGGAAAGTGGTACTTTAAGATGTTAATAATAGAAATGATACCATCATTTCTTTCCATTGTGGCATGAATTATAGTTATTAGTAGTAGTAGTATTAGTAGTGGTAGTAGTAGAAAAAGTAGTAGTATCATTATTATTATTATCATTATTATTTACATTAGTTGAATTTATTATTATTATTATTATTATTATTATTATTATTACTATTTTCATTAGTGTTTTTATTATTATTAGTAGTAGTAGTGGTAGTAGTGGTAGTAGTAGAAAAAGTAGTAGTATCATTATTATTATTATTATAATTATTATTATTTATATTAGTTGAATTTATTATTATTATTATTATTATTATTATTACTATTTTCATTAGTGTTTTTATTATTAGTAGTAGTAGTGGTAGTAGTGGTAGTATGCTAATTATTATTATTATTGTCATTGTTGTTATTAATATAGTTATTATTAGTAATGTTATTATTATTATTATTATTGTTGTTGTTGTTAGTGTTTTATTGTTATTGTTATTAGTGTTTTATTATTGTTGTTGGTATTATTATTGTTGTTATTGTTATTATTATTAGTGTTTTTTTGTAAATTATTGTTGTTGTTACCATTCAGCATATTAATACCATTCAAAGTCTTAATTTGAACTTGATTATTAAAAATTAGTTAGTTAAATTGTATTGAATTTTTTATGACAACTTATTTTTTATTGTGTTTTTGTTATTTTACTGTTGTTATTATTATTGTTGTTATTGTTATTATTTTAACACAGTAAAAAGTGATACATTACTCAAAATTGATCAAATCAGATTTATTTGTATGACAACTGGTGTTGTCACAAAGCTCCTAAAGACCCCCAGTGAGCAGCCAAAGACCACAGTGGAAAGGAAAACCTTGGGAGGAACCAAGACTCACCCACCCTCCTCTGATCAGAACCATTAATACATTATTGATCAAAATTAACCAAACTACCAGGACTGTTGTACTGCTTAGTCTAATTACTAAAAAGTACTTTAATTAACTATTGTAACTATTGTTTCTTAACTATTAACTCAAATAATAAGAAGATGAATGAACCTAGTTCAATTGTTTCCTAATACATTTTTTTCGATTGAATTGACAAACTACATTTTATATTATATTACTGCTGTTATTATTATTATTATTATTATTATTATTATTATTAGTGTTGTCATTGTTGTCATATTTTAAGGGTTTATATTCTTTTATCCATTAGAATTAAATTAAAGTAGAAATAAAGAAATATGAATACATACAGTGGGGGGGGGGGGGGTATTTAGTCAGTCACCAATTGTGCAAGTTCTCCCACTTAAAAAAATGAGAGAGGCTGTAATTGACCTCATAGGTAGACTCAACTATGAGAGACAAAATGAGAAATAAAATTCAGAAAATCACATTGTCTGATTTTTAAAGAATTTATTTGCAAATAATGGTGGAAAATAAGTATTTGGTCACCTACAAACAAGCAAGATTTCTGTCTGTCACAGACCTGTAACTTCTTTAAGAGGCTTCTCTGTCCTCTACTCATTACCTGTATTAATGGCACCTGTTTGATACTGTTAACAGTATAAAAGACACCTGCCCACAACCTCAAACAGTCACACTCCAAACTCCACTATGGTGAAGACCAAAGAGCTGTCGAAGGACACCAGAAACAAAACTGTAGACCTGCACCAGGCTGGGAAGACTGAATCTGCAATAGGCAGCAGCTTGGTGTGAAGAAATCTACTGTGGGAGCAATAATCAGAAAATGGAAGACCTACAAGACCACTGCTAATCTCCCTCCATCAGGGGCTCCACGCAAGATCTCAGCCTGTGGGGTCAAAATGATCACAAGAACGGTGAGCAAAAATCCCAGAACCACACGGGGGGACCTAGTGAATGACCTGCAGAAAGCTGGGACCAACGTTACAAAGGCTACCGTCAGTAACACACTACGCCGCCAGGGACTCAGATCTTGCAGTGCCAGACGTGTTCCCCTGCTTAAGCCAGTACATATCCGGCCCGTCTGAAGTTTGCTAGAGAGCATTTGGATGTTCCGGAAGAGTTTTGGGAGAATGTCTTATGATCAGATGAAACCAAAGTAGAACTGTTTGGTACAAACACAACTCGCTGTGTTTGGAGGAGAGTGAATGCTGAGCTGCATCCAAAGAACACCATACCAACTGTGAAGCATGGGGGTGGCAACATCATGCTTTGGGGCTGTTTCTCTGCAAAGGGACTAGGACGACTGGTCCATGTACATGAAAGAATGAATGGGGCAGAGTATTGTATTGTGAGATTTTGACTGCAAACCTCCTTCCATCAGCAAGGGCATTGAAGATGAAACGTGGCTGGGTCTTTCAGCATGACAATGATCCCAAGCACACTGCCAGGGCAACAAAGGAGTGGCTTCGTAAGAAGCATTTCAAGGTCCTGGAGTGGCCTAGCCAGTCTCCAGATCTCAATCCCATAGAAAACCTTTGGAGGGAGTTGAAAGTCCGTGTTGCCCGCCGACAGCCCCAAAACATCACTGCTCTAGAGGAGATCTGCATGGAGGAATGGGCCAACATACCAGCAACGGTGTGAGCCAACCTTGTGAAGACTTACAGAAAACGTTTGACCTCTGTCATTGCCAACAAAGGATATATAACAAAGTATTGAGATGAACTTTTGTTATTGACCAAATACTTATTTTCCACCATTATTTGCAAATAAATTATTTTTCTCATTTTGTCTCTCATAGTTGAGTCTACCTATGATGTCAATTACAGCCTCTCTCATCTTTTTAAGTGGGAGAACTTTCACAAATTTTTAGTCAGTCACAATCAGTGACTGACTAAATACTTTTTTCCCCACTGTATCTCTAGAGAAAATGCTCATAATTAAGTGTATGTCAGAGGCTTACTTTCCTACTGTAAGAAAGGCCAGAGGGAGAAATTAAAATATGCAATATCCATATATGCTAATAGTAGTCATTGCTGATTCATCACAAAGGTAAATTGTAATCAAAGTTTTTTTTTTAATTGGATGAATCATGAACCCACTAATCGCAACAGCCTTCCTATAAATACCCCGCAGAGTACAGGCTTTAGCGTTGGCTGTGTGAAACACTCTAATAGCCCATCAGCCCTATTCTACCCTCAGACCACTGCAACACAGAACAGGGGGCAACCCGGAGGCGCCAAAGGTGTCCATGTCTAATTCCACCTGAGCCCATAATTACCTAATTAATTTACTCTGACAGGATAGGTTAAACCCCCCTCTCACTGATCTTCGAATACTGGCTACCACAAGGAGATCCGCCTTAAACCCTCGCTGCCTCTGGTGCTCTGCTTTATCTTTCGGGATGCTCCATCTAATTCCATTTTAAGATTTCAAAGATACTAAAAAACAAAAAAAAAAACACCACACCCAGCCTGATATCGATTGTTTTTGGAGCCCAAACTGGTGATGTATTCACTGGGCCAGTGATTAAGATGGGAGCCTGCAAGATAATTAAAGATGCATCTTAGGTCCTAGTTTTTGAGTCTGTAAAGGCTGATGAGGGGGTAACGGGTGGTCTAGATGATAGGGAGCAAGCAAGCAAAATAAAAAAGGTTTGACCAGAGAGGATCTACATTTACGGCATTTAGCAGACGCTCTTATCCAGAGCGACTTACAAGGTTACTTGTATTACAGAGGTGGGCCAATGTAGTGTTAGGAGTCTTGCCCAGGGACTCTTATGGGTGTAGCACAGCATAGTCACCCAGACTGGGCATCGAACCCTGGTCTCCCACATGGTGTTGTTGTAACGCAATAGTAGGTGGTGGTGTTATCTGTTGCGCCACACCAACCACTACATCTACATGATACAGTCTTAGCAAGAAGGGATCAATTCATCGATAATTATAATATTTACTAGAACATCTGGCTACAAAGGAAATGATCTGATCTATATAGGCCCCAGGATAGAGCCTTGAGGAACCCCTTTTAAAACAGTGTCAAATTGTCAAAACACACATTGCTGTCTGTCTAAAAGCCAATCCTATCAAGCTTTTCTAAGCTGACTTTATATTTTCAATGTAATGCATTTAATGTAACTTTTCTTGGTGTTAAATATGACCATTTTTTAAATGATAAATTAAGCAAATGTTTTGTTCTTTATTTTTAACATTATGCAAAAAATCCAAAATTCAACTGAGAATAAAAGATGCATTGTATAATTCAATTAGTTCAACAACAATGCCAGTATAAGTAATGCAAATAATAATAATAATCATTTATTGGTGTAAAACACCTTGTTTAATGTATATAAGTGTATAAAACTATACAAACATCTTCTTTTTAGATCCTTCTTCAAAAGGCCAATAGGCCTGCTGACTCTAAAAGGCAGGTAGTGCTTGGACCCCGGTGGTTGCCATTTGCAGTGTAATTTGAAGGCGGTCACTTAGCTCTGTCTCATGGTAGTTCTGACAGTTTACATAGTGTCCTACACAAATTATACACACAAAGGAAGCAGTACCTGATCGCCTTGGTTGTCTTAGTAGGTTGTTCATTTATCACAACTGCTGAAGAAAAGATCGTTCATGTGGAAAGGAGATCAGCTTCACTACCATACACTAAGCTCAGTCCTGTTATTGTTCTTCAGCCCTAGAAGGTGAGCTTCATTAGTGTTGAGCAGACCTGTTGATTCCATTGTGTGGACACAGGACACGGATTGGCCGACTGGAAACTACAAACATGAGCAAAATTTCACTGTGTAGCTGACCCTTAAGGGGGGTAACACCTCAGGAAGGCATATGGAGCTTACAGAACATTTGGAAGATGTGTTTCTCCCAATAGTTAAGTGTTAATCCTGACATTTGCTTCAGAGCAAATGCTAGAAAAGCTCCTAAAGCCAAAGTAAGAACCTAAAAGGTCTCTACGCCTGTAAACATGAGTCATGATTCTGCGGGAAGCTGGAATTTAACACAACACCAGTTTTTTGTTCGTTTTTAGGGTTCACAGGAAGCCGTACTGTGTCCTGAAACCACCTTAATGCAGATCAGCATGTGGCTTCAGCAGGTTGAGAGTTTTTAGGCTACTGACTTCTAGTGTCTATCAGCTACATTAGCCTTATAGCCCCAGCTTAAAGCAGCAGTATGTGAGAATTCGTATGTCTTGCTCTTGGGCTCCCCCTACAGTCAGGACATGTAATTCACGCTTTACATTTACATTTAGGGCATTTACCAGACGCTCTTATCCAGAGCGACTTACAAAAGTGCTTTGCTATTTACTTAGACTCTACAAAACACAAGTCAATATGGAGACCATAATACTCTTCTCTTCGCCTGAGTCCTCTCAGAAGAGGAGGGTCTTCAGTCTGGGTTTGAAGACAGCGAGCGTTGGACTCTGCTGTTCGGACACCCAGGGGAAGTTCGTTCCACCATTTCGGTGCAGGACAGAAAAAAGTCTGGACGCTTGTTCTCCGATTTTGGCGGGACGAATCGAGCCGTACTTGAAGCTGGAAGGGCTCTTGGTGCGGATTGCCATTCTTGGCTTTGTAGGCCAGTGTCAAGGTTTTGAATCTGAAGCGGGCAGCAGCTACAGGAAGCCAGTGAAGAGAGAATGTAGCAGTGAAGAGCCACCGCTAAAGGACACGCCATACACATGCATTTCTGGACAAGCTAAGAGATACAGAACCGTCACCGAAAGGCGAAGAAGCATGTGGACTGAGGCGGTAGAGTCATATTACAGGATTTTGCACTAATCGAGTCGGGTTAAGCAGCGATAAGCAGTTCTGATAAGCATTGTTCTGCTCGCTTCAGCAGAGTTACATAGTTATAGTGTGTCAAGTCTGGAGTAGCAAGGATAGAGATGCTGTTCTCCCAATTACAATCAATGCAGCATCATATTATTTGACATTTAAGATAAAAATGCTACATATTGTTGCTTTAAAACTCTTGGCTGGGGTAAAAGTCATCTGTATTAAGTGGAAAAATGTGTAAATCAGATTTTCTGTCCAACCATTTCCTTAATTTATGCACTATGGTCATTTCTTGCATTTGTTTTTAGCACATTTATTGCTAATTATCAATTCACAAATACAAAGGATTATTTGCAGAGAAACCTTGCGTTCAAATGTCATAGTTCCACATACAAACACTGCCTTTGCTAAAGAACCCCTGAAGACCCTCTTTTTCCCATGTCGGGCCTCTCCAAAAATAAAAAAAGAAGGAAAAAAGCACAGGACAGAGGTGTGAGAGGCAGGCGGTGGTGAGCGCGGAGGGGTGAAATGACTTTTCAGTCTGGATAAGGGTGTTGATGCTGGAGGCCCACGGCGGAGGAGAAGATTGATCGCTGGCACGTCTTCACTCTGCGATTTCCCATCTCTCCAGAGCCTTAGCGCACGGGAGCCAGCACGGGCAAGATAAATCGACAGATGGTGGAGGAGAAAAGCTTGAGAAAAGAGGAGTGGGGGGGTTGGGGTGGGGGTGGTGGGGGGCAAGGAAAAAAAAAGATAACAAAGTTGTTGAAGAGGAAAAAAAGAGAGCGAGGGTAAGAGTGAACGGTGAGGTAGAAGAAAGAAAGCAGTCTTTTGGGAAGACGAGGAAAGGAGGAATGCCGGCTTATCCGCACCACATCTGCAGGTACATGCATAGGCTAAGCAGCCATTGAAATGGCCTGGACAGCAGCACGGTCCGGCCTTTCTTCATAAGGAGAATGGATTGGGAGCGGAGGTAAAGAAGGGGGAGCGGAATTGCGCTGTTCGTCTGGAGAATTGGATGAATAAGTCAATAGGTGGACTCACTCCGGGGACGAATTCGAGAGCGTTCCCGTGCATGAATATTGATCGTGTTTGCATATACAAGGGATTGCTCCGGTTACAATATCACAGATTGGCATGATGAAAAGCCCATTGAGTAGCTGTCAGGTGCCACACAGCATCACATTAGCGCTGCTTGCGAGCCTAATTGCTGCAGGTCTGGTAGTGATTGGCTACTTTATCAAGTGGTTTAATAGGAGAAAGAAAGAGCTCGAGGAGGACATGGGGAAAAACACTGAGATTGGACGCTCAAACCTCAGTAAATCTGCTTCTGCTTTAGGCCGTCAGGAGACAAAAAGACAGGTC
The DNA here is from genome assembly GCF_030463535.1 of Salminus brasiliensis. Classification (NCBI taxonomy): domain Eukaryota; kingdom Metazoa; phylum Chordata; class Actinopteri; order Characiformes; family Bryconidae; genus Salminus; species Salminus brasiliensis. Next base: position 56,897,566 of record NC_132879.1, on the reverse strand, counting down.
AGAAAAGCTTGTGTTGACATGAGTTGACCTGTTTATCAGAAACAGAGATGGGGAAACGAGGCGAATGACTCGTGACTCTTGAAATTACAGCTTGAAAACCTGGTAAATTTATTGAACCTCACTGCCTCGTTTTTAGATAATGATCTCTTACTGTACCAAAGCATCATAAATCTGGAAAAGTATTTGGACACCTGCTCATTCATTCACTTTCAGTTTCTGCTGAAATCAAGAGTATGATCATCACCTCATCTCCACCACCATCAACTCTTCAACTCATCCCAGAAGTACTGGATGGAGCTCCACCAAAATCATTCCAGAGAACACAGCAGTTCTTCCACTGCTCCACAGCTTCTCATTGCTGGGGGGCTTTACACCTCCCCTCTATAGCCCATGCCTGGCATTAGGCAGCATGGTGCCAATAGGGTCATGTTCATTTATCTTCTCTACAGGGATTATGCAAGTGGTGTGTGTGTGTGTGCATTTGCACATCTGTGTCAGCAATGATTAGCTGAAGAGTTGGCTGAAGTTTCCAGCAGTTTCGGACGCAGCTATGGTGCTTCAGTTTCGTCCTTCAGACCGAGGTTTTTTTTGTCATAGCCGTGTTGAATAGATTTTCATAGGGGGTCTGTGAGGGCCATGAAAGACCTTATTCTTGAGGTAGTCCATTAAGGATATTAAGGAGTGTTTAGGATCATTACGCTGCTGTAAAAGACAGAAACTTGACATTTGACTCAAACCCGTACCCCCTACCTCATACCCCCCACCCCACCCCCACTTTAGCCCAGCTTTAGGCTTAGTCAGGAACTGTGAAGCGTTTACTGTCAAATTTCATTCCTCCGCTGTTGAGGAATTATTTGCTGGATGTGCAGTGCTGTACAAAAGGCTTAGGCCTCTGAGAAAAAGTATCTGGGTTATAAGCGTTCCCTTCCTCAGACAAACATGAATATCAGAACAAATCCAAATCAGTTGTGACAAACTTTGAACAGCATTTTGTCATGTTTTTTTTTTTTTCAAAAAATAAAATAAAAATAACTTTCAGATCTACGTCTGTAAGCGTAGATCTTCTTGACATCTCACCTCATCTGTTCAGCTGTAATTTACATGACACTCACATTTATTGAATTGCACCAGTCCGGTCAAGCGCTGAGAGCTTGCTGTCTAAACTTGTGAGAACAAAAATTTCGACTTGAAGAACCTTTGAAGGTTCTTCAGTTTAAAACTTGGAGGAACCTTCAAGGAATCTCTTTCTTGAAGGTTGTTCAGAGCACCTTAACCTCTTAACACTCCAGGGTTTATCACCCACTAAGGTCTATTACTTGGTAACTACAGGCAGGGACGTCTGGAACACTACACTACATAACAGTGGACCATAGGCTGGTTAAGAGGTTCCTCCACAGTTTCAAATTGAAGAACCTCCTGAAGTTCCTCAATGATCCTATAACTTGGACAATAATAGGGCCCTTGTCATCAATGGGTGCAATGTAAAATAGCTAAATGCATTAGAAAGGGTGTCCTCAAACATTTATAGGTATCAACAGACTCTAGCCTATTCTCACCATATTTTAGTGTAGTGGACAAAGAGGGGCGTTGGCTGTGGTCTACTGTCTATCACACTGTCAGATGAGATGACTCCTACAGCCACTAAACACAGGCAGACTGCAGTGTGTGCTAAGAGGCTGCTTGTTAAAACACGTGACGCAAACAACCTTCACTGAGATAATCATATAAGCAGGGCTTCACCGGTCAACCCGCAGGCCTTTGTGTTTTTTCTTCCGCTTCAGTCTCCACGCCCCCTGCAGGCTCACGCCCTGTAAAAAGGGGGACCTGCAGGGCGTCACACGGCAGCCCATTCCATTTCCAATCAGATCTGAAAAGCGTCATTGTTCCCTTCCTGATGTTCTCCGCTCTCGATACGTGCATGCGAGCGTCGCAATTAGATCTGAATTACAGCTCTTTTGTAGCAATGGAAATTATTCATTTCTGTCAGCGCGGCATAATTGAAATATCCCATTCGTCTGAGCGACCACGCAAATCGTTACTTGAGCAGAAGAAGGCCTTCTCATTCGGCATGCTCGTTTTGGCTGGATCTCCGACTGGGAGGCCGAGTAAAATAAGGACAAAGACAATGAAACATCTGATGGAAGCATTTTTGGATGTTATGGACGTATCCAGATCTTGCTGAGTAGGAGTGTGCAGCAGTACTGTGGGCTGGCTCAAGTTTGAAAATATCGTGCTAATTAATAATGATGACAAAGGAAATGATGAGAAGGAGAAGATGAGCTGTTTATTAAGGCTTGATATTCAAATAAGTTGCAACTTCCTCAATAGAGACTTCTCTACTAATCTATTAAAGCAGCTATATGTAGCATTTTTACCTTAAAACAGCAGCTTCAGAACCATTGAGATGCTCCACTGACTGTAAGAGGAAGCATAGCGTCTCGGTCTAACTTCACTATGTAAGTGTGGAGATGTGTACAAGGCTTCCACAAGCTTCATTGGTGTAAAATCCTGTAGTATCCTGTAGAGGAGCCCGGGAGCAAAAAATATCAATTCTTACATACTGCTGCTTTAAATGAAACCCAAGCTTAAAGCTCGATGTGGCTTGAAGTGTACACCATGCTGTTCTACTCGTGCAGTACAGTGAAACACCTATATTAAGATCAGAACACAGGGGCAGCCAGGCTACAGCACCCCTGGGACAACAAAGGGTTCATGGTCTTTCTCAAGAGACCAACAACAACTGTGGCAGATTAGCACCCAGGTGTTGAACCCACAACCCTGGGATCAGTAACCCAGTGTTCTAACTAATGGGCAACCTCTGTACTTCGGCTAACAAAACTAGCCAGCCAACATGCTCATGTGAAGCTCATATGGGGGGGTTAGGTGGGTTCTAGTTCACCTTAATCTCTCAAGGGTCCCATCTAGGCCCCATATGCAGTGTACAACTAAAATGGGGTTGTTTAACCCCTCCTGGCCACATCAACTGACCCTGGTGGGTCTGTCAGTTATGGCTCTCAGTTGGGATACCCATACAGACAGGCACAGTGCTACATTTAGCCTGAACGGGCTCTACAGGCTCTGAACCTTCTATTGGTTATAAAAGATTGGACTTATATTGAGTCCTGATTCAGCTTTGTATATATATAAGCCATGGCAGCTTTACAGAAGGAGATCAAACTTTCAATGGAAGTCAATGTTAAAATATTTTATTCCAGGTCATATGGAGCATTTCTTCATGCTTCAATCATTATGCTTTATAACAGCATACACATGAGTGCAGGATTCAGTATGAGGTCGTTGGACCTTCATTATTAGCAACATTTGAACCAATTACAAGGCAGGAAATGCTTAATATATTAAGCAATATATATTATATTAATACTTCATATTTTTGCAACTACGTCTTTCTGGTCAGGGCCATGGTCCAGGAAAACCCCCTGAACAAGCCTGTAGTACACCGCAGGGTACCACACACACACACTCATCCCTAGGGGCAATTTAGCTCACCCTGTGTATTTTTTTTTTTCTAACAGACCCCAGGGCCCTAGCTCTGTGCAGCACAAAACACTACCTGCACCACCACGCCACCTCCTAAATAGATATTCTACTCGATTTGTAATACATTACATGTCCAAATACTTATGGACACCCTTCAAATGAATGCATTCAGCTACTTTAAGTTGCACCTATTGCTGACACAGATGTGCAAATGCACACACACACACACACATACACAGTGTTTCTAGTCCCTGTAGAGAAAAAGTACTGCCAATAGATCAACATCATGAACATGTTGGCACCATGCGGCCTTATAATGCCAGGCGTGGGCTAGTAGAGGGGTATACCTCAGTTTTGGGAGGAAACTGAAGCACCCTAAGGAAATACCACATTTCTTACATCACAACCTCAGGCACCCCAGAACTGTGCAGCACACACACACTACCAACACCACCATGCCAGCCTCATAAAGATCAATCAAATCTACATTAAAAAACACATACGATTATTTAACTATTTAGTGCATGAGCTCATTTTTATGTCATTTTCAGACCGTGCCAGCATTGAGTTAGAGATCATAATAGATTTTATTATTATTATTATTATTATTATTATTATTCATAAAAAGGCCACAGAAATGCACCCTAATCTGACCAAATGGAGCTGTCTGCGGGAGAGGGAAGATGTCACAGCAATGTCCTGTCTGATAAGTGAGCCTTCTCGTTCTCCCTGTGCCCAGCCCAGTGTAATAAGAGTTGACACCTATTTGTGACATATGACTGTATCTCAGATTGCTTTAGGCATGATAACATCTCCCATCCTCTTTCTGGCTGAGCTGGCCATGGCTGGAAATAAAGTGTGTGCGTGGGCATGTGTGTATGTGCACATGTGTGGATGGGTGAGTGTGTGAGTGTGTAACATGAAGTAGCTTATGGAAATCTGATATATGACCATAAAGGATAAAGCACCTGACACATATACATATGTTCTGTATATCATCAATTTTACATTTACATCTATTGAACATTTTTTCTACTTTTAAGACACTACATGTCCAAATATTTGTGGACACCCCTTTAAATGAATGCATTCAGCTACTTTAAGTTGCACCCATTGCTGACACAGATGTGCAAATGCACACATATGCTCCCTCTCCCTGTAGTGCCTGTAGAGAAGTACTGGCCTTTTGGCACCGTGCCAAAAAAAGGGGGTAAGAGTAGTGTAAGAACTCTGGGTGTATTCTGGGATGATGGATGGTGGTCCATCTAATACAGTTTTGGGATAGGTTGGGGAGTTGCAGGTGGGGTGGTGATCATCATCATCATCATCCAACATCCTGACCTCAGTACCGCTCTTGTCACTGAATGCAATCAAATCCTCACAGCAATGCTCTTCACAATCCAGTAGAATGCCTTACCTGGACAGTAGAGAGAGAATAAGCTCTTTTTTATGATCTTTGATTTAGGAAGAATGAAAAAGAGCAGGTGTCCCAATACTTTTGTCAATTTATGACAATAGTATAATATATATGGCTTGTAATAGATATCCTTGGCTGTTGCACCGTTGCTGGTGGTCTTTCTCATAGGGGTAATGATGTCATTTGAAGATCACAATGAGCCACAAGCAACTCTGGGCCACTCGCATCCATGCATATCACATTAAGGCCTGCGTGGCATGCTCACGTGCACTCCTCGTAGTCATACGCACCTCAAAGCTTATCTATTATCTCCTCTGCAGTGCTGTATATGGGTTATTAGAGCTCTAATGATGATGATGAGGTCCAGTGAATCATAGGCAGGCGGAGAGGGGCGTAAACAGCAGTGTGTATGAGGGCCATTAGCATGCTGTGCTCCATAGCATGCAAAGCGAGGGGAAGTAATTGGACAGTATAAGCACAGTGATGCTGTTCACATCAGTGCCTTTAGAAGCCTAATGGGTTTAGCCTTTAGGGCTGAGTTTGGCACACACACACAAACACACACACACACACACACACACAAGCAAATTCCATTGCATGCAGTACATTTGTGAACACACCCCCGCACACTCCTACAAGCATACAGCATGTATGCAATATTTGGACAAAATTATTGGGACACCTGCTCATTCATTGTTTCTTCTAAAAATTAAGGGTATTTCTCCTGCTTTTTTTGGAGTAACTGTCTCTACTGTCCAGGGAAGGAGACTTTCTTCTAGATTTTGGAGGAGCATTGCTGTGAGGATTTGATTGCATGTAGCAACAAGTGCATTAGTCAGGTTGTTGGGTGATGATCACCACCCCGCCTCATCATCCCCAAATCCCCAACTCATCCCAAAAGTACTGGATGGATCTCCACCACCATCATTCCAGGGAACACAGTTCTTCCACTGCTCCACAGTTCAATGCTGCTGGGGGGCTTTATATCCCTCTACAGCCCACGTCTGGCATTAGGCAGCATGATGCCAATAGGTTCATGTTTACTGTCTGCTCCAGAGAGTCCTAATCTATTGGCAGTACTTCTCTATGTGGACCAGAGAAGCTGTGTGTGTGCAACGGGTGCAACTTAAAGTAGCTGAATGTGTTCATTAGAAAGGGTGTCCACAAACATTTGGACATATAGTGAATATATGTGTGGAAGGATGTCACCTCACCTGCTGCTATCTAAGCTATGGTGCCCAGATGGTCACCTAGCTCAAGAAAGGGCTGCAATCTTCCAGTGGAATGATGTTGGCTAACTAGCTAAGCGCTATCCAAGCTACTGTACGCTCTGTCCAGATGGGCCTCTTAGTCATGCAGTGAATTAGCCCTGGGGTGTTTATGTAGGCAGTCTAAGTAACTACATAGGTGTTGTTAGCCAAAGGCACGTCAAGGTGGACGATCTAGTTAATGGGACCTCCACGGTCACCACACTGCCACTGGTGTATGCTAATTCAGCAATGAGGCAAAACGGTAAACACAGCACTACCCAGCCCAGCTGTTTCTGTAGACTGTGGAGACCTGGCTAAGCTCACGACCAAATTTGACTGGTAGCTGGTTTCAGATGGTCTGAGCTGGTCTTTGATGGTTAAGGTGGTAGAAAAGCTGGTCATACAGGAAAATACATACCCTATACTGGTATACTGGTTTACCAGCTTAGCTCGTGACCACCATAGCATATGTTTTGACTTCTCAGCATCTGGTTTATCAGCATGACCAACCTGGTCATCATCAACCTGGTTATACTGGTTGACTAGTTTGGTGAAGCTGGCTGACCATGTTGGTCATGCTGGTTGACGAGTGTGCTCATGCTGTCAATGGGCATGGAAATGATGGTCATGCTGGTTGACGAGTGTGCTCATGCTGGTCAACAAACATGGTCATGATGGTCTTGCTGGTCAATGGGCATGGTAAGGATTGTCATGCTGGTCATGTTTGCCAATAAGCTTGGTCACACTGTTTTACTAGTTTGGTCAAGTTGGTTATTGTGGTCAACAAATATGGTCATGCTGGTTGACGAGTGTGCTCATGCTGGTCAATGGGCATGGAAATGATGGTCATGCTGGTTGACGAGTGTGCTCATGCTGGTCAACAAACATGGTCATGATGGTCTTGCTGGTTAATGAGCATGGAAATGATTTTCATGCTGCTGATGCTCATTAACCAGCTTGGTCATGTTGGTCAATTAGCTTGGTCATACTGTTTGACTAGATTGGTAAAATTGGTCATGCTGGTAGATGGGCAAGTCCATGAGCCTTGAGCTAGTGAATGCTACCTACTACTAGTGCTGTAAAGATTGCTCACTATGTACTGTTGCCACCTGTTATGGTCATTACACTGTAATATCTGTTCAACCTATAAACCAGTGGCTTCATGTGGTAATGGCCTGATTAGCCAGGTTTACTCAACTATAATAAATCATTTGAGTGACCCAGTGTTTGGTTCACTATAGCGGTGTCTCTGGGACATAATGCTTTCTAGCTGGCCCTGCCACGCTCTAACCAGATCCCCTCTAAAAGGACAGTCTATACCAATAGCACACACACACACACACACACACAAACACAGGTCCAATCCCTAATCTTAGTAAATAGATAGAGATTGGTAAACAGCTCAGGCCCAGTGTCAATGTTGGGTTAATCTTAGTAAATCTCTACTTGTAAGATGGGAAAACTCTATAAAGGGCATCTTGCCAAGGTTGGCCCTTGCCTGGCCAAAACAGCATTTTACAGACTGTGGGTATTAGTATTGTGTTTCTGAACGAGTACTGATTCAGGAAACCACCATTTATAGCTATATACAGTGTATATATATATATATATATAGTAGTTATGTAATTAAAATATTCAGCTCCAGAGAGTCCTATTCTATCCTATTCTATGTGTGTGCATTTGCACATCTGTGTCAG